>NW_020442313.1:1575567-1584149 GCF_000699045.2 Agrilus planipennis
GGTCATCAGTCCTAAGACTGGTTGGACACGTACCTCCACTCTTTCCTATCCTGAGCTAAACTTCGCATTTCCCTAAAACTAGAACAGTAATCTAATCTAGGTCTACCTCTACCCCTCCTAACTCCTGTTTCTGCCTCTAATATGTCTCTGACTAAACCTTCATGCCTGAGAAGGTGTCCTACCAACCTATCCCGCCTATTTTTTATTGTCTTCCATATAGTCCTCTGTTCTCCTATTCTTTCCAATACCTCTTCATTTCAAGCCTTTTCTACCCACGATATCCTCATCATCCGCCTATAACACCATATACATATCCTTATATTCGGATTTTTTGTACAACGAACGCAAAGTATTATGAAGGAGCTACAACAAAAATTGCTTGAATTCTAAATATAATATTTCCTAAGTAGCTTTTTTCTGTCGGCTAAAAAACTCGCATTAACGTCGAGAGTGTAGTCGGTCAGGACATAAAAGAAACGGAGTCATTCGGTTGACGCCCCGTTCCTCCTCATAACTTTGTCAGTCATTCGTTTTCGCTTTTGTCGTTATTTTTACCACGGTGCGTAATATAGGTTACACGCTTAAAACCGACATTATTATAAAGTGGCCGATGGTTACTTTTTTTTATTTCCACTAGGCGCCATAACGGCACCGCCCTAGTCTGCTAATTATTAACGAACCGTGTCGCTGGACCACCAAGGAGCCCAACACTAATTTATAAATGTCGTTTTATCCTCGCGACACATGTTAACAGTTTTAACACGCGAGCTAGTTTTCGCGCTGCAACTGTTATGGCACCCAAATACCTATATACGTAGATATATATACACACACAAAGACATTTATCGGGACATAAATTTTTTCGGCAACTTGATTTACGACGTTTCGGATCTGTTTCAGCGCGTGTTTTAGGGATCTTTTATTTAGACGCGTCGTGTACAAGGACGCGTACATAAATTTGAATTCCGCTAATCAGAAGTGACACCGTGCAAAAATATGGGAGTCTTCCAAGTCGGAAGGTGACAAGGAGTTGAGAAAGATGAGGACAACTACCTACTTGTGTAGAAAGGCAAAACTTGTGAACTACATTAAATTCGGAAGGTCTAGATGATGGAGGGGGGGGATCGAAAGAGTAGGTCTCCCTGACCACTGTATCATAAAAAGTTCGTGGCGGTCTCACCCCCATAAAAAGTTATGGGGGTTCAAAGTTAATAAATATACCAATTTTTATACATTTCTAGGCATGTAAATATTTATATAGTCATTCTTAAACAATATTCAAAGGTAAAACTAATGGAAAAATACATAAAAATATTGAGAAAGTNAGTCTTTTTCTGATAAATATTTTTTTCAATTGTAATGAAATAAATATCCCTAAAAGGGCGTTAAAGGTATGACTCACCCGGAGCGCCTAAGGCCGGTCCTGGTTGTGACGAAACAACCGCAGCCCGCAGCTACTTACAAGTAACTCTTGCAGCCGCGTGTTTCACTAGAGGGAATGCTTTTTTTTTTGTATATGTTTTCAGTCAAAGACAATGTGTATCTAAACTATCAGAAGCAAAACATATCTACATATGTACTAAATAGAAGTCTTTGACGTTTCCGTAGTTATTTTGCCCGTGTCGGCTTTCGATGACAGGCGAGGGTTATGCAGGAGGTCAGGGGCGACAGCCCTTCTGAAATTATCATCCAAGCAACATGTTCAACGTCGCAGACAGATATATGTGGCGTTAAAAATCGACTCGAATCTCAAACCCTATTATTAATGGAACCTGCACATAATGGATTAGATATTCTAGACCAGTGTTTCCCAACCTTTTTGTCCACGCGAACCAAAAGAAAAGTCCGAAGAAATTTGACGAACCCCCTATGTAGTCGTTAATGACAGGTTAAATAAAGCAATAAAATTTGATAGAATATATACTTTTTCATATTGCATAATAATTGAATCGTGAAATATTTAAATAAAACATTAATAAGACTAAAATGATGTAAATGCAGTAAACTGCCTTAATTTGATATTTATTTCCAATTGTATTGTAAAAAAAAAATATTATACAGAAGGGAAAACTGCTAAAATGATTTTAAATATAAAGCAGAACATGATACTAGAATAAGAGGATGAAGTAATTTTGAAAAACAAATAAGTAAAAAAGAAATGAAAATATTGAAATTTATAATAGATTTCTTAACAAACAGGCATTTTATTGGCGTTTTGAAAAATCCGCCATTACAATATTACTTTCGCGAACCCCCTCTGCAAACACTGCGAACCCCCAGGGGTTCGCGAACCACCGGTTGGGAATCACTGATCTAGACATTTACCTTAAATTCTTTGTTGTATGCAAGCTGAAGTTTTAGTCTGTCTTAAACTTGCCATGCTCTAAAATATGAGTTAAACCTCGGTTGGGAAACAACAAGGTGATATCGCAGTGATATTCAAGGTGGGGGTCGCAACCGCTAGGAGTGTCGCGAAAAATGTTAAGGAAGGATTGTAGACAGATTTATTATAGGACAAACAAAATATAAGATTTTGATAGATATATCTACCGATGAACAAAGTTGGACTTGCACTCTGGCAAGACCAAGAACAAGACTGTCTATATACTGACAAGAGCAACACTAAAACTAAGGCCGAATATGCAAGACCAAGGCATATCTATAATAATCTTTATAATAACAGAAAAATTGAGTTTAGAAGAATTAGTCAAAAAGCCAAGACTGGGACGGTATTGAACTTTGTGTTGATATGCTAATCAGTAGATATATCTCAATTTAAAAATTTTAATACTGCTAATTTAGCTTGTTTGGTAACCCGAGATAAAAATATTCAGTCTCTCAGAGTCTCTGAAAGCGAGATTCGAGTATCCGTCTTTCATGAGTCTCTCAGGTGCCGCTGAGAGAGACTGTCAAAAAACTGTTTAGTGTCTCTGAACGAGAGACTCGAGTCGCTCATAGAAAGATCCTCATTTCGTATCCAGTTTTTTAAACAAGAGACTCGAATCTCTGAACGAGAGACTCGAATCTATCAATAAGTAGTGTCTCAATAGACATGGTTAAAATTTTCAACATATTTCAGAGATCCCAGTCTTTGTACGAGAGACTCCAGTTTCTCAATTTTTTAGTTTTATTCATTTAGTCTCTCTGTGAGAGACTCGAATCTCTGAATTAACATTTATCGTTCGAGTCTCTCATACAGAGACTGTGAGAGATCCATAAAAACACCTAGGCAATAACTGAGAGACTGTGAAAGACTGTGAATGACGCTTTTAGAGACGCTGAAAGACTGAGAGACTGGAGAGACTGAAAATGTTTGTCTAGGGAACAGCACACAAAGGAAGTAACCATTTTCGATGCATTTTTCTAAGGTAAACCCGAAACTGGTCCCAGATTTGCCATAAAATGGTGAAATTTTAATAGATCTTAATCATAAATCCAAAGNAATAGAAAGAAACAACAAATGTGACAAAAGTTTTTCTTTTACGACAAATTTACCACAATTAATCTACCTTGTGTGAATTTAAAATTTTTAATTAGTGCTAACTTGATGGACGCAATTAAATAACGAAATTCTCCAAACAGGGAAAATTACTCCTTATTCAGTTCTAACAGTAATATTGATTGACTCGATTTGTAACGAAGTCTACAACTGAAATTAATTACAGTTCGAACGTAGTGGTTACATTTGGTTGAAGGGTGCTTTCCCAATAAACAGTGTTTCTATAGCTATCTGGTTTAATTAAGGTTCATTTGAAGAAGATTCCCCACCAAAATTGTGTTTGCTTCATTAAAAGCCAGTTAAGCAGCTGGAAGAATTTAATCTACAGTTTTTTACCAGTTATAATAATAATTAATTAATATAACGACTACTTTAGTTAAATGGTAATATTAAGCTTTGCTCGCGGGCAATCTAATGTGATTATATAGGGTGTAAAATAGGTTATAGATCCCCGATTAAAATTACTTCAGAATGATTTCGGCTGCAGAAGACACCTATCCATCAAGCTCAATTTATATGAACTGTAAAATAATTAACAGATTGCTTTTACGTCACAGATATAGATTGTAAGAACCATAGACATTGAGAATGGACTGCGCATTTTCTATGTAGCTTCTAGAGTAAATACAGGTAGAAACGTATGAGAGACAAAGCGACCAGTAGTTGTCTTTTCCACTCTTGTAAGAACGGATGATTCAGGTTAAGAAAAAGAAACAGAGACATGTATTGACCGCAAGGTGGTTTTCTCTCTTTCTAGAGAGTGGTCAATTTCATGATGGTACTGTTCAGTTCATAGTCTATGTCTATGGTACGGACTAATCCAAAAAGTAATGGCTGAAGTTAGCAATTCACTATCAGCACCTATAGTAAGTAGATATATGCTGGTGCCCCCGAGAATATTGTAGGTTATATCGTTTTGAAGTAAACCTATGTGACAACCAACTTCTACTGTATATATATTATAGTCAAACCTAGAAGCTTCGACACTCCTAGGTTTGGCTGGTTAATTCTCAGGTCTGACAAAAGTCTTAGTCAAAGCCCAAATAAACGACGTTTTTCGGCCTTTGACTAAAGAATTTTCATCAAACCTAGGAGACACTAATTTGGTTAGGCAAACGTTGAAACTCAATTTTAATAAATTGTGATTTGACCACTCATTTCGGGAAGGGACTCCATATTGACCTTTGACTATAATATATATAATAGAGTCGTTCGCCTAGGACAGATAGAGACAGAGATAGATTTTATATGTTCTGTTTCATTATATCAAACTATAAAAACATAATTATATCTACGTTTATATTTTATTTAATTGGATTATCTATTACTAACACGTACGTAGGTATAGAAATGCTTTTCACGATGAGGATGTGCAACCCCAAAATTACACCCCGAATATCCCCTCGGGCCTATCGAGAGGAAAAGGAGACTGAAAAGGGAATCAAAATCGAAATTCACACAGGAGGAAGGAAGAACGATCAGCGTCTCGACGCTTCGTGGCCGCCACGGACCTACGACAGGGAGCTAAATGGAACCGAGTGAAGTGCTATCAGAATACGTTATGAAGGGGGACTATAAATTAACCAAATTTTAGAAAAATGTAACATCCCGGCATGGCACGCACTCGGAGGGGAAACGGATGCTATTAGCATCAAAAGCGTAGAACGATATTGCTGCCGTTGACTAGCTGTATCGACTTGTCTTTGATCATCAAAAGCCAATATTCTTGCAGGTGATTTGACTCCAATTCAAGGGCTTTATTAACTTACTACAAATTGACTCGTTATCGTTTCAGATTGACGAATCTTGAAATTACTTTTTGATGTTTTCTTTACGTGTCTGAGATATTATTTAAAATAAAAGACATCAATTAAAGAATATAAAATTTTATCATCCTCAGCGTGGTGGTGGAACCTACGAGGAGGTTATGTTGCACTTGAAATCAGGAAAAAGGAAAAGGTAGCTACGACATCCTCTTACAAGAGACATCCCGACTAGAATTTTGAAGGGGGTGCAAGTAGGGTCCCTAAGTGGGTAGCCACACTAGCTCTTGTGGCTCCATGAGGTTGCCCCCTAGGGCAACGCAGGGGCATATAACGCCTTACCGCATTTGCGCATCATCAGGAATGCCGCATGTGCCTCCCGCAGCGAAAAATTATTGCTATCCCATTAAAAATTTTTGGAAAAATGAACTTATTATTAATGAAAAAAATACAATATATACATATATCGGCAAATGATGAGGATACCGTGAATAGAAAAGGTTAGAAAGAATAGCAGAACAGAGGACTCTATGGAAGTCAATAAGAAATAGGCGAGATAGGTCAGTAGGACACCTTCTCAGGTATGAAGGGCTAGTCAGAGACCTATTAGAGGCAGAAACGGAAGTTAGGAAGGGTAGAGGTAGATCCAGATTAAATTACTGTTCGCAAATAGTTAAGAATGTGGATTGTTCTAGTTTTAGGGAAATGCGAAGATTAGCTTAGTGGAGGTGCGTATCCAACCAGTCTTAGGACTGACGACCTTATGTTGATGATATACATATGTCACTAACTTGTAAAATTTATTTGCTCTTAAGTAAGATTGTGTTATTATGTTTTGTAGTCAATAATACTTTAAGCGATCGTTTTACTGTTATTCGACCTGATGCATCTGGTTTCAGTTGTCTTATAATAACAATATCAGGAAGTGCACTTGTTGGTTCGTTGTAAATGTAAAAGATTTCATTGAAACGACGACAATTGGGCTAGGGGATTATTTTTTCATTTTACCGAGAGTATTTTCAAATGGATTTGCCTCATGGAGCCCCCACAAGGTAGATTTAATTGTAGACAAATCAAAATCTCTCCGATATATAATATACTCGAGGGATGAAGATAGATTTAATTGTAAGTTTATACATATATTAGGTTTACCCGTTAAGACCCATATGTAGAACCCTTAAGGTAATCCTCATTTTAGTATCACTGGTGGGAATTTCATGAGGGATCTATGGGGAAATCCCTATATCAGCATGCTCCTCAATAGCCACATGAGGCCCCTCACTCTACATGGGGCATGTCCCCTTTAAATTCTACTCGGGATGTTTTGATTTTATCACATATCTCGTCACCATATTTGCTTGGTTCAGTAGCATCCCCTCACTGATTTGACGAATATGCTTAAAAGATTACAGCCCTACGGTAAGAGAATCCAAGAACAACTTTGATGAAAATAGTTATTTCAGTCTGTGCTCACAATAACCCCCTTTGGATTGACTAATAAGAATCGCGTTGGCGTTGTCCATGTATTCGATGATCACACATTTACGTTTGCTTTGGTTTGATTTACCTTGAAAGTGAACAGAGTATAAGTTATTCCAAACAAAGAAACGAAGTCCGTTGTCATGTTAATAAAATAACATACGATCATATCTGTACACGTACATATGTAAATACACGGATAGGTTTGGTGTTGTAAAGCAAACAGCACGTGTTTGTGTGCGCCCGGATTTATAACAATAATTGTAGTTGTAAAAACACGTATTTACGATGTGTTAAATGAGCTAATAAAAGATACTGTGATGGCGGTGCAAAGTATTTAAGTATTTATAAAAAGGGCCGCTTGCTTCTTCAGGGGAGCCGACAGCTCCTTCCGCTAACGAGGTGGTAATAAAGATAACGGGTGGACTTTTGATTACATTTCCATTGCAAATAGGACGGGCATACGTGTTACCTACTAACTATTATACCGCCCCGCAATTATTATGATTTATGTCTACCTGTTTATATAAAAAAAGCCGACGAACTGCTTGCTCTTTACAAGGGAAGTGTCCCAAGTGGGATTTCAATGAAACTTCATTCAATAGGATTAATTTCGTTCATAATTTGTAGAAAGGATGGGTGTCAATAACCTAAGTAATTTCCCCTGTAATTCACGAAAAATTCAATAATAGCATAGAACCCAATTAATATAGTTTTTCAATACTAGATTATATACTCCGTGCGTTTTGGGTAATATTTCTTACCTTTCGTAATTATCTTCGTTTTTATTTATAGTTTAAAATTGAGTACTTCCAACACTTTGTCTTTTACATATGTACCATATTGTTAACAATAATGTATATAAATTTTAAAGTGTTGGTCCAGTGCGCTCATATATTGCGCGAACGTATACGTAAGTGGTACAGCAGTTTAATGATTTAGGGCTGTATGACCTGTATGTTCATAAGGAAAGAAATGATATAATCCGTGCTTAATTACAATCGCGACATTCATCTTCAAAAATATATACCTAATGCATGGATTCAATATAATAATTGTTTTTCACCACCAGTTTGTGGATGGTACTGCCAGGTAAAGTACGTACACGAGTCGTGGGCTGTTGTGCACATGTAGCTGCAGTTCTCTGGTACGTAGAACACAACAGGTACTTGGAAGAAAAAAACTAATGGTCAATTACAGTGACTACATCTTAGACGCCGCTATGTCACAGTGGTCTGATAATGATAGCGGAAACTCAGATTAATCATTCTTACTATTTTTATAACTAATTAATGATAATATAATTTGCTTTGTTAACTTGCTTACCTTAAAAAACGATTATTCCTTGTCACATACATATTAAAGTATTTGACTTTATTTGGCTTTTATCTTAATTACAATTACCCTTAGTAAATATATACATCAATAAAAACCAAAAATTCTTCAGGGGAAAATATATCTATCTTATTGACACCCATCCTTTAAAAAGATAGATATTTTA
Source organism: Agrilus planipennis (assembly GCF_000699045.2). Lineage (NCBI taxonomy): Eukaryota > Metazoa > Arthropoda > Insecta > Coleoptera > Buprestidae > Agrilus > Agrilus planipennis. The sequence continues at coordinate 1,583,810 of NW_020442313.1, forward strand.
TAAAATACTAGATGTACCCTTTGCTACGCCACCAACTAAAATTAATTTGAAGGAAAGACGTTACACAAATATTCATTTTTTTTGAGACATTTTATTGATTTTGTTCATTTTGAAAAAATTGTGACATTCCAGCGTTTCGTTTCAATTCGATATTTATTGAAGTGCTGTGGGATACACAATATTTCTTGTTTTTCCTGTCGAAAATTGATCGTACCAACTCAAAAACTTTTTTGGCTCATGCACAACAACTTTGCTAAAGATCATCATATGATCAAATGCATAGTTTACGATTCTATAAAGGACAAACAGACAAACATTCATTTTTATATATATAGAAGAT
>NW_020442313.1:1584800-1612670 GCF_000699045.2 Agrilus planipennis
ACCCGAGATAAAAATGTTCAGTCTCTCAGAGTCTCTGAAAGCGAGACTCAAGTCTCCGTCTCTCATAGAGTCTCTCTGGTGTTGCTGAGAGAGACTGTCGAGAGACTGTCAAAAAAATTGTTTTAGCGTCTCTGAACGAGAGACTCGAGTCTCTCAATTTTTCAGTTTTATTCATTCAGTCTCTCTGTGAGAAACTCGAATCTCTGAATTAACAATTTTATCGTTCGAATCTCTCATACAGAGACTGCGAGAGATTCATAAAAACACCTAGGCAATAACTGAGAGACTGTGAAAGACTGTGAATGACGCTCTCGGAGACGCTGAAAAACTGTGAAAGACTCTGAGAGACTGAAAATTTTTGTCTAGGGTAACTATTAATCACCCCATCATATTGACTAATGCTTCACACATCTCACTTGCAAGCATTGATTTTGTATTCGTTTTTCTTTTGTAGCGTTTCAAACATTTGCCAATTTTTGTCCTTTCAGGACTCTTCGCCAAAAATACACATGTGTACAAACTTCCATAAATCATCGGCTTTCTATAAGTATGAAGGTATCCAAAGAAGAGCAAATAAAACGAGTAGAATAACCCCAATACATCATCGAAACCAGAAACAACCAGACAAACACGCAGCATTCAACAATCCTTTCCGATTGTGCAAAATAATCGCTTCTATTATAAAACGGGAATACACGCAAAAAAAAACACACACACACACACACACGTGTGTCCGCTGTCGGTCAGATAAATTGCCTGGCCGATGCAGGCATCAGGCAGGCCATGTTGGCGGTGGTTGCTACATGCACGCGCTGTTTTCTCTGTGGAGGTCAAAGTTCGCGGTGATTGATGACGCTAAGCAAAGATAAGCGACCGCACAATGGATTGCCGGAATGACCAGCACTTTTTTTTCCGTGCTTTTTCCCCGCTTTCCATCGTCCTATTGTGACCGTCAAATGGTGCCCCATTACACATTTGGAAGATACATACGTTGCGCTAATATTAGGTAATGGGATAAAAGAGGAAAATTTGCAATGAAACCTATGACATTGAAATTGGAGATGCACGGGATAGTGATTTTGCCAAGTCCCGGATTCATCTCTTCGTCTAGCAGACTTTCCATCAAATGCTACCATCACCAACGGTCCAAACTTCCCATTCAAAAAGTCGTTTGAGCACTAAACCAATGAAATTTTAATTCTTGGTTGTCGGATTTTGAACCACAAGATCGAGTTAAAACCGTTGAAACGATACTATAAATGCTAAAAATCAGCAAGGTGACAAAATCATTCTTACGAGTTATCGTTAATTAAAACCTGATATACCAACAATCGAAAGAAATTGTTACAGTTCGGCTGTACTGATATGTTCTTCTTCACAAGAGTAAACACAAGAACTAAGTATATCGAAATAACAAATAATTTAGTATAGTAATCTATAAATAATATAAATTAGGACAAACAACCTATTCCAATACAAGCTTAATTACCAATTATCATTAGGCTTTACCATGTACTACATCTTTCCGAATAGGGTACCCGGCCCATCTCAAGTATTAGCGATTTGTTGTTGCAAATGAAAGATTTTCTTCAGTCGATTCCAAAATGTTATTTACAAAACCTTGTCTACGCAAGGATGTGAGACAATAAGTACATAAGTAATTTTCTGCTTTTTGAAATGTTAAGGTGTAAAATTTTGGTTTATTTACTCTGTAAAAAAGTCAAAAAATAATGTTAACTTCGTGAACAACGAATTAGGAACAGTACTGTGGATTGAAAAAATTTCAAATGAAGAGGAATTGAAGAAATTAGGAGAGCAAATGGTGTTATGAAAGTCAATAAGGAAAGGAAGAGATAAGTTGATAGAACGTCCTCTAAAACATGAAGTATTAGTCAGAAACTTATTCAGAACAGAAATAGTATAGGGGAGGGGGGGGGAAAAAGACCTAGACTAATTTTTACAAATACAGATGTGGGAAATGGAATGGAAGTGAGTGTCCAACCAGATATTCTTTAATATCATCATCATCATCATCATAAGGTCGTCAATCCCAAGACTGGTTGGACACGCACCTCCACTCTTTCTTATCCTGAGGTAATCTTCTCTTTCCCTAAAACCAGTATACCCCACATCATATGTGAATTAGTTTTAGAGAAATGTAATGATTAGCTCAGGATAGGAAAGAGTAGAGTTGCCTGTCCAACCCGTCTTAGGACTGACGAACTTATGATAGTGATGAACCTAATTTAGGTCTACCTCCACCCCACTTAACTCCAGTTTTTCCATCTAATAACTGTTTACTGCTGTTTCTATCCTGAGTTATCTGAATTCCTAAATCCAGTCAATATTTAGTGATAAATTATTCAACTGAAACAGCATCAAGCTTCGGTCACTTTACTATTTTTCTTTTTTATGTAATTTTTTTGTTGCGGACATCGCCGTCCGAATTTGACTCGATTACAATCATGAATAGGTATTTTCGTATTTTAATTTAACAGATTGCGATTTTCACCATAACGAATGGTCAAGCTGTTGCGTATGTGTATGTTTGATCTATGATGCCCCAAATGCCGTGGTAGGCGTTTATGCATTATGAATTGGGAGATGGTATCGATCCCTTGAACAGCACATTAATAATTTCTTATTAGAGGCGCTTAATAGCTCGTACCACGCACAGAAGCGATTTACCAGCATGCACCATTATTAGAATCGTCGGTCATTCTATTGACTCAAGCGCAAAACTAACATCAACAAAACTAAAATATTAACAAGAATTCCCAAAATTGACAATAACAACACCAATGCGACATCAGTAAACACCTACAGGGTTTGTCCGGTAAGTAATAGGACTGAGTCGATTTAAAGAAAAGTTATTGAGCCAATCGTTACAATTCTTTAAAAACTTTCAAAATAGGCTCCTTATGCGTCGATGCAGCGCGATTTCCAAGCATTGAAGGCGTCACGGAAGGCATTCTCCGGAATAGCCTTAAGAGCCGCGGTGCATGCTGCTTGGATCCCCTCTGTCGTCTCAAAATGCTTGCCTTTCATCGGTTTTTTTAGGCGAGCAAACAAAAAAGTCCGGGCGGCCACATCTGGGCTGTAGGGCGGCTGCGAAAGCGTTGAGATGCCGGCCTTGGTCAGGTAGCGGTCCACAAGAAAGGCAGTGTGAGCCGCGGCGTTGTCCTGGTGCAACTTTCAGTCGGCTGTGATGTCTTGCCGGACCCGATTGGCCCTTCGTTTGAGTCTGTTGAGCACTTCCACGTAAAACTTGGCGTTGACGGTTTGTCGAGGAGGAACAAATTCATGGTGGACGGTGCCTTTCATGTCAAAAAAGACAATGAGCATCGTTTTCACTTTGGATTTGCTCATTCTTCCCTTTTTTGGGCGAGGAGACGACAGCGTGTGCCACTCGCGGAAGATTGCCTCGTTGTCTCGGGATCATACTCAAAGATCCATGTCTCGTCACCTGTGATTACGTTATTCAAAAATTGGGGGTCACTTTCACACATCTTTAAATTTAATCGCGCACCTCTGCTCTAAGCTTGCACTACTCACAGAAACCCGTCGCGCGAAAAAGTCTGTTCTGACTCTCCAGGTGCTCGGAGACAACTCACCAGCCGCTCGTTAGCTAGGAATGCCCTCTACCGAATCCAGTCGGTGCGCGCACGCTCCGAATTAAAGTCGCGGCGGAAAGAAATCAGTCCTATTACTTTCCGGACAAACCCTGTATAAGACGTGAGGTATCTGGAATTATGGCTTGGAATCCTTCAAGCCACCCATTCAAATGTTAAACAAATTCAATTCCTCTAACTATGCAGTTTCATATGAAATTGTCAGTTTCTTTAGGAAGTCTATAAATTCACCCCATAACATTCTTCAAAACAATCAATTCAAGTATCAGTCCTTAGAGGGAAGTTTAGAAATATTTTTGAAATTACATACTTTTTTCTAATGTCGAGTATGTGTTGGTTAAGTACCTACAGAATATGAGTAATATTAAACATTATTTGCTTTCTTACCTAAAGCTATTTCGTGGAATATATGCATATGCATATGCATATCCAGTACCTATTAATTTAACTTAGGTTAAAAAAATATTATAAAGTTTTTAGTATTCAATCTGCTCGCTGGATAACTATGGTGTCGTCTGGTACTGTCTGCAGAACTGAATTGAATTACACCAAACATTTTCATCTGAAATTTTTGGGTAGCCGCACACAAACACAAGGAATAGCAACGATCGGATCGCATTCAACATAAACAAATCACTTTTGATCTCGCAATTAGTTACTTTAAAATTTCAAAAAATATTTGTCACGGTGACTGTTTTGTCACTCTGGCCAAGTCTGTTGTTCATTATTGAGGAGCGCGCAGGAGACATGACGGAACTGTGAATCATTGGTGACAAAATGTCACAAATATTGCTAACGTTATCACTATCAATAAGCAAAGCAACAATAAGCAAAGCAAACAACCCTCACGTAATACTTAAATGACATAAACATGGCGTTAACGTCAAATTCCAAGCAAAACGTATCTTTACATGAACATGAGACAGACAACGACATATTGATAGAAGAAATTAAAATGCGATTGTTGATCGTTGCAAACATTATATAAAAATTTCCATTTATCAATCGATCACTCCACATTGAACGCACTCAATGTTCTTTACTATCCTACCTTTATTGTACCTCTGCACAGATCCATCCATCTTATCGACTGATGAAACTGAGTGATTGTCGCTCTACGTCACTAGTTCCCGCTGGCTTTTAGTAGGAGTCAATAAGAAATAGGCAATGTAGGTTTTCCGTGTTAGGTAGTTAGAGACATATTGGAAGCAATAGCAGGAGTTAAGAAGGCCAGAACCTAGATTAGGTACATTGTTGTTCGAAAATAGAGATGTTGCCAAAGCATTCAAGAAATGCGAAGATTAACCCAAACTAGAAAGAAGTGGAGATGCACGTCTTCGGGTGCAGACCTTATGATGATGACGGATCCGCATTGTTGTAAGTTAAAGGAAGGGCATGATGATAACGGATCCACATTGCTATAGGCAATTTCTGATCTATGCATGGGTACGACCAGGTTAGGTTACGATAGTAATAGGTAGTTTATGGGTTTACGCCAATGTGCCCATTAAGGATTCTGATTGTAAGGTTTATGTATGCTCGTTAATCATGAACTCTCTAGTTACAAGTGAAACCTCCACCAGGTCAAATACCTACTAAAGTCGACGCTTTTTTCGACGATACACCGACAGGCACAAGATGAATAAAAAATTAATTTTGTCCCCTATTTGCATACATGGTTCATTATTCAAAATAATGTTTTTTTATAGCTCTAAATGCGGTTTTCGTCTTTGGACCAACAATTTTAGTACGTTTCAAGTTCTAACAAACGCACGGGCGGACAATAGGAGTCTATTATGGAACCCTACCTATAAACGTAAGAATCTAGAAATACATACTAAAAGTTCTATTGTTACCCTCATGGGTTTGTTTTGTAAATTTTTGCAGCTGATTCCAAATGTCTACCTCTAATCATAGGTGCTATTATTGTGCGGTTTATAACGACACAAAATGTCCACTTGAATCGTTTTATATTCCTTTTAAAACACTTCCGTGCCCACTTAAACCATGGTAAGTACACAAACGAGTACCTACATGTAAGCACCGAAGCAGTTGTAGTAAACACATACACGTACATATGCAAAAACAGAAAAAAAGGACTTACCACTGCCAACAGGAGCGCATGCCATTGACGAGGACGACACCTGCATCAACATCGTTATTATCACCGGCATCGAAGATAACACCATCAACAACGCGCACGTTTCGACCTTAGCGTCATCACACAATATCCAAACATTATTACCGCATACGGTTCAATCAATCGAAAAAAAAATATCACAGCGTCGTCACCGCGTCTCGGGCGCCATTTGGCGTCGATTGTCGTCAGCACACGCACAGTAAACAAAGGATCCAATGGCGTCCGCCACCGCCGCGCGCGATCGATATGTGAGCCGCGGAAAGTCCATTCAGCCTGTTACGTACTCGCCCTTATTTTCGGACCTCGGACAAACAGTAGCGAACTGGCTTGCCGAAGGGGATGAAAACATGCGTACTAGTTGACACGACACGAAAGAAAGAGACCGAACGCGTGTAATTATTTGGCGCGGCAAGGAGCGTTATTAAAAGAAACCACTCGTGAAATTGCACTTTTAATTATTGTTTCGGATAGTTTTTTGTTCGTGAGTACTCTGTTGAACGCTTTTGAATCTTTGACTTTACATCTATGGTAGGGCTTTGGCGGTGGTTTCCTTTTTCGTGAGAAAGCTAATCCATGCCGTCACTAATTACGCGGTAGCATTAAAAGGGTGTCGGCAATTTCGGTAATGGTTGTTCATTTTCCGGCCGTCCCTGAAACAAATTGCATTAATCCAATTTATGATCTAATCCTAAAACCTACTTAATGGTAGATAAAATTGTACATGCCTGAAATTTTCCTTAAATTACCAAATCAAAAACGAAAAACATATCAATAGAAAATGGCGAAAACAACGAAGATAACGTCAATTAATTAGATTTCTTTATTATTGTGAATGTACCTATTAATCAATCATTATTATTCTTAACCAAATTAGCAATAGTATACATTTGAATTTTTGCTTAATAAGAAACCAAGAGCAAGCAAATTTTATTAGCTAAAAAATACACATGCTACAATAAAGAAACAAATTCAACATCATCGTAAGGTCGTCAGTGCTAATATTGTTATTGTGCAATATTTAGATTTATCCATGAAAATCGAGACCCTCCGCTTTCTTTTTTATCTATCATGACAATTGTGAAATCCTTAACCGTCTAGAATTTAATTTATTTAAAATTACAATTTTACTGACGATATTATTGCAGATAATTCTTTGAAATTTATCCTTTTACTTCAATTTATAAAATTTTCATTCTAAGAAACTTTGCTAATGGCTGTAAACATTCATCGTTTCAATTCATCTCAATTCAAATCTTTACAGCGTTATTCAAATGATTAAGAGTTTAAAAGCCTATACCTAAGTCCTAAGACTGGTTGAACATGCACCTCCACTCCTTCCTATCCTGAGCAAATCTTTACATTTCTCTAAAATTAGAATATCCCACATCCTTAACTATTTGCGAACAGTAATCTAATCTAGGTCTACCTCCACTCCTCCTAACTCCTGTTTCTGCCTGTAATATATCCTTCACTAGACTTTCATGCCTGAGAAGGTGTCCTATCAACCTATACCGCCTATTTATTATTGACTTCCATAGAATCGTCTGTTTTCCTATTCTTTCTAATACCTCTTCATTTCTAACCTTCTCTATCCATGGTATCCTCATCCCTAAATTTTTAAGTGTATTTAACATTGTCAAAAGTTTTTATTTATATACAAATTCTATGTACCCACTCTTTCCTTTTTCTATCTTTTTCTCTTTTGTTACCAGTAAAGCTGGAATGGCCTCCCGCGTTCTTCTGTTTCTTCTAAACTCAAACTGATCTTCCGCCCTTTTTTCTATCATTCTCTGTACAATTCTAGTTCGCCCATCAAGGCAAAATTCAACTCTCAGCTAACAAAAATAACTTAAACTTAAACTTTTGGGTGTTTCATTCCCACCAGTCACTAATGCTGATGGGCGGACAGTCCCTCGGGACCACGCCGAAAGGTAAAGCGGAAGTACCTCTTCAGCTTCCTTTCAGGAATCGTGGGAATAGGTTGGGTTGGACGAAATGAAGACAGAAGAGAATGAAAGTTTATCTGGGAAATATTACTGCTCCAGAGCATTTGCCTAGGTGATCCAAGGAAATCACAGAAAAACTTGGACCAAGGCAAACGGACCCGGAATCGAACCGGCGCCGGCGTCCTCCCGAATGCTAAGCAATGGTCTAAACCCCTGGGCCATGCTGCTCGGTCAGCTGACAAGGTGCTCATAACTTTTTCTATGATTTCCAAGTCATAACGGATTTCCTTATTCGTAAATATAAGACTCTCGAATTCGCAACTCACATATAGATATAGGTGAAATACTAAACTGCATACCTTTCCCAAAATACGTCATAAACTTGTGACTCTTCTTCTGGGTAGCTTTAAAACGTCCCTCGTATAGTCAGGATTTATAATCCTGAAACTGCTATATGCTTGGTATAGGGGAGCTTTCAGACGAGATAGCCATTACTATTCTCGAAACATTTATCCGCGATTATGTCACACATACTCTACTTTTATATGCATAATCAAAAAATAATGTAGGCTTAAAGCATTCAATAGGTATGTGTTATTCCCAGAGATGTGATTTATTTAAAAAGGAAATACAAAATAAAAAATACATTTTTGTATCTTGCATTTAAGTACTTTTCACATTTAACAATAATATGTATAAATTTTTACATCATCCATTCGAATTTAAAAATGCCAAATTATAAAAATTAGTTTCGATACTGTATACGCGAAATAACTGACAAAAGCTAGGGAGACAAGTGTACTAACTCGAAGTAAATTAGTGCAGACTCAAACTAATTGCATTTCTCTTGCTTTAATTCGATTGAAACCCAAAGTTTCGTAGTTTCAAGTTTTCTATTTAATTTGAATTTCTAACAAAAGCCAATATATAAATAATCATTCAAATTCACAAATGGAATAAATGTTTTAGCGAGCGCCAACTTACGTATTTTACCATACATATATACAGAAATATGTGTATGGGTAGAATGTGTAGACGTAGGAATAAAAGTTAATTTGCTTTCTATGTTTTTCTACACTCACACATACAAATACGCGCACATCTAGTAGTAGGTACGTATTAGGTAAGTGCACCTACATTCATTGAAGCGACAACTCCCGGGCGTAAAGTTATTCCGCGAATTTTCGCAGCTAAGGGGTCGTGTAGCCATTTGTGAACCTTAATTAACACAATTCACAGTTGCGCCCCATTATACTGAAATCATGCAAACGAAGCATATTGTAAGCCGAATGCGTTTCACGCGATTCACAACATTTATTTAATTAACAGTTTGCAACGTTGTTATTTTTTTTTTTTTCTATCATCTGTATTAGGTAGGTATGTACTTCTTTTCTCTCTCTGTCTCACACGCTTTTTTCTTGCTTTTTAATTTCGAACGTTGCTTCGATGTATAACGACATTTCCTCCTAGGGTCTAATTCCCTTTTCAATTCGCGATTTCCCACTTTTATTCACACGTAGAGCTAGGGCTTCGCTGTACTAAAATTAATTGGAGGATAAGTACCACTAGCTTTTTTGTCGCATTTTATTATTTTTTTTTCTCTACAAGCCTAAATCGATACAATAAAATATACAACGACACAATTTAAATGGCAAATTTGAAAATGTGTAAAACATTAATATAGAGGATTTAACTGTATTCTTTTGCACCCAACTTCACATTTAAGCCGTATAATTTTTATATGCTTTGGGAGCTCATATAGCAAGGCTTGTGTGTGAAAAATTCCAATTAATTCTACGCAGTAGTTTTTGGTTGGTGCCCTTTTAAATATGGAGAGCGATAAGCAGCATTTTCGACATATCTTACTGTTTTACTACAGAAAGGGTAAAAATGCTGTTCAAGCCAGAAAGAAATTGACTGATGTGTATGGAGAAGGTGTGTTGACAGTACGCCAGTGCCAGAACTGGTTCGCTAAATTTCGATCCGGCAATTTTGATGTCGAAGATGCACCACGTTCGGGAAGGCCGGTTGAAGCTGATAAAGACGCGATAAAGGCATTAGTTGATGTGAACCGGCGAATAACAACACGTGAGATCGGATTGAGGTTAAATTTATCAAATTCAACAGTTTATGACCACTTGAAAGGCCTGGGATTATCCTCGAAGCTCGATGTATGGGTTCCCCATGTTCTCACAGAGAGAAATCTGTGTCGCCGCATTGACGTCTGCGATTCGCTTCTCAAACGTCACGAAAATGATCCGTTTTTGAAGCGCATCATCACTGGGGACGAAAAATGGGTTGTATACAACAACGTCAAACGCAAGAGGTCATGGAGCAAAAAAGATGAACCGGCTCAAACCATTTCCAAAGCCGATATTCACCAAAAAAAGGTGATGCTGTCTGTTTGGTGGGATTTTAAAGGAATCGTTTTTTTTTAGCTTTTACCGGATAACACAACGATTAATTCGGAAGTCTACTGTCATCAGCTGGACAAACTGAATGATGCACTTCAACAGAAAAGGTCAGAACTAATCAACAGGAAAGGTGTAGTGTTTCACCAAGACAACGCGAGACCTCACACAAGTTTGGTCACTCGCCAAAAGCTTTTACAGCTTGAATGGGATACAATGCTACACCCACCATATTCTCCAGACCTGGCACCATCGGATTATTATTTGTTCCGGTCACTCCAAAATTTTTTAGACGGTAAAACCTTCACCTCAAATGAGGAGGTCAAAAACCTCCTCGATCAGTTTTTTGCCAGCAAAGACCAAAAATTTTATGAGCGTGGAATTATGCTACTACCAGAAAGATGGCAAAAGGTGTTGGACCAGAACGGTCAATATATAATTTAATAAAGTATTTGTTTATTATACGAAAACTGTCTTTCATTTCCACAAAAAAAAAAACGAAATGACTTTCCGAACAACCCTATATTTGATGGAGATAATAATCTAATTTTAACAAAATACAATATCAAAACAGCTAAAATGTGTAGGCTATATACTACAGTAGAACCTTGATAACTTAAACCTCGATAACGTAATAACCTCTATAAATTCATAAAATTTTGTGTTCCCTTCCCCTCGGAGTCCGAAACCTCTATTACTTAAAATAAAAACCCTCTACAACTTAAACGAATAATTTGGGCATCGCACCCCAGTAAGCAGTGAAAAGCGGTTTAAATCGGGAGAAAGTCTTCTATGTAAATGACGAAGAATTGCCAAATTCCTAATTTAGAAAAATGTTTCTTTACATGGTTTACACAGTGAATAAATATGTAAAAACATTGATGTTAGTGGATCGATACTAAAGGAAAAAAGCTGAATAGTTTGCTAAGTCACTGTAAATCCATAATTTTAAAGCTTAAACTTAAACCTTTAATAAGTAAAAGCCTCAATAACTCTAATTATTTTACGTCTCCCTTAGTCTTTATCTTATCGAGGTTCAACCGTATTTAAAAATGGTAAATTATTTTGAAGCAAATGATAGTACTTGACGTAGATATAAATTGTTGTAAGAAACATGACGGTGATATTTTAAGGGATTCTTGTTGCTAACAATTAAAAATTCAGAGGGTAAAACGGACTGCCCAAATCGCTGATAATGTTAGTTTATTATTAGGTATCCCTTAAATGTTAATAAACAATTTCCAATCACTGGATGAAAATGGAAGGAGGAGTAAATATGTAAAATAAACGATAGCACAGAGATGTCACTTCTATGTTAACGAACATCTAATAAGGAAATTCGAAAGGAGCACGGTTCTGTATGGATGCGAAACGTGGACGGTGGGCGCAAAGGAAAATATAAGGTTAGAAGCGTTCATAATGTAGTGTTACAGGCGAATGATGCAGGTACCGTGGATAGAGAAGGTTAGAAATGAAGAGGTATTAGAAAGGATAGGAGAATAGAGGACTCTATGGAAGTCAATAAGAAATACGCGAGATAGGATGGTAGGACAGGTTTTCAGGTATGAAGGGTTAGTTAGAGACATATTAGAAGCAGAAACAGGAGTTAAGAGTAGTAGAGGTAGACCTAGATTAGATTACTGCTCGCAAATAGTTAAAGATGGGCGAATAATGAGGATACCGAGATAACAAAGAATAGGAGAACAGAGGACTCTATGGAAGTCAATAAGAAATAGGCGAGATAGGTTGATAGGACACGTTCTCAGGTATGAAGGGTTAGTTAGAGACATATTAGATGCAGAAACAGGAGTTAAGAGTAGTAGAGGCAGACCTAGATTAGATTACTGCTCGCAAATAGTTAAGGATGGGCGAATAATGATGATACCGTGGAAACAAAGAATAGGAGAACAGAGGACTCTACGGAAGTCAATAAGAAATAGGCGAGATAGTTTGGTAGGATACCTTCTCAGGTATGAAAATCTAGTCAGAGACATATTAGAGGCAGAAATAGGAGTGTTGTATCCCGCGACTATGTCGCGTTCTTAAATTGGGCTGTACACGCTCACTTCCAAGCAAGTAAATCAGGACACACTTTTTGAGAACAACTTTATTCCTTATTACTTACACTTAACTACTTAACTTAAAATAAAAAATGGAAAAGACGTAGAAAATTTGGTATGTTGCAAGGACAGAATTAGAATTAGAACTCCTCGAAATTTTATAGGGACGCTAGAGAAAGCGCCATTTAGGACACTTCTCAGAAAAGTTTCAAGTACGATGCTAGTTTTATAGCACCAAGTGCACAAAGTTTGACTTAGTTTTACAACGGCAAAAAATACAAAAAGTAAATATTACATTTTCTAGTTAAATTTTAATCTTGATATTTGTTGTTAAATAATGATATGGGATATAATAATGATATGGGATATTTCATGATTACCTAAAGAGATATGAAACGCTTAAACTAAGAATTTATTAGTATGTGGAATATAACAAGAGTTAAGAGAGTTAAAGGGAGACCTAGATTAGATTACTATTCGCAAATAGTTAAGGATGGGCGAATGATGAGGATACCGTGGATAGAGACGGTTAGAAATGAAGGGGTATTAGAAAGATTAGGAGAACAGAAGAAGTTTAATAAAAAATAAGGGAGATAGGTTGGTAGGATACCTTCTCGGGCATGAAGATCGAGTCAGAGTCATGTTAGAGGCATAAATAAAAATTAAGAGGGTTAGAGGAAGACCTAGACTAGATTACTATTCACAAATGCGAAGATTAGCAGTGGAGTGGAAGTTCTTGTTGAACCAAACCTTATTAGGATGATGGATAAAAATTCACAGAATTTTCCATTTTATATTTTGAAATGTCAAACTTTGCCTGAGCACTGTAAGCTATCCTGACTTTTCAATAGGCATAAATAGTGTAAAAGTATCAGAGTTAGAATCATTAAACATTGCTGTAACAACAGTATTACGACGCTATATCCTTTGATAATAATAAAAATAAATTTTGACCGATTGAAATTATCCAACACGTACTACGACGTTTGTTCATGAGTCTGTAGTTTGTTTTGAAAATTGCTCCCATAAAATCTATCCAACTTTATTTTCCACCCGATTTACACTCTTTTAAATCTTTTAACCCAACAATTTCGAGCCGATTTATGGCATAATCCGTTACATTTACGTAGTTCAGAGAGATTTATTGTCGGTAAATTATAACGAAGATATTTGTTTATGACCAATTACGCTTTCAGCGAGGGTGTATTGGAATTATTCCTCCACGAACGAACCGGTAGAAGATTTGCTATCTTTCAAAACACGTCGCAACCTCTAGCATACAAATTAATCACTGCGATGCGGCTTAAATAAATGAAAACGCAAATGTTGCCGGCAATTAATCACGCGGCAAAATAAAGCAACTTTAATTTGTTTTCAAAAAGCGGAGTTTTTGGAAATACAATAAAACATATGTTACATTTACTGTGAGTAGTTATACAATGCCTGGCGCTGTTTTATGTCGACTACCTAAAACGGAGTTCTTCCTAAGAAAAACACAGCACAGGATTTACTTAATAGTCCAGTCAAATGAGGGAAATGGCTGAAGAGTACCTTATAACGGAGAAAATGATTGAAACACGGGTCATTTTATCGGAAATTTCGTGAGGAACTCGAATATGTAAATGAAAATTATTTGCTCGGCATAGGGGGGGAGAAAATCCGCAAAAACAATTGCAAATTCGATTATCTTGCGTATTATGAAAGATATGGAAAAATAGTTTCAATAAATGATTTTCACAATACCATTTTGCAAGAAAAAGTATTAATGACTTCTTTCATATCTCTCATAGAACAAAAGTTCTGCGCGCCCAATGGGAAAAGACCTCAAAATTCGCGGAAATTTTTAAAAAATTCAAAATAATTATTAAAAATTTAAAATTGATAATTTAATCGATTCGTAACTTATCTTAATCGATTAAACTATCTTTTCAGAGAAANATACTTTATGAGTTTTAGATTTGTTTTAATGATACATTATTGCCTTGAATTAAAAGAAGTATATTCTGCATTTAACATATTTAGTCACAGGGATTTAGCCAGGTTTTCTTTTGGGGCACAACGCTGTAGATTGTAATTTCTATATATCTATCTAAGACGGTTCGAGTTCCTAGACTGTAAAAGTAAAGAATGTTTCAGACCGTATGTTTATTTCATGCCCAGGTGTGTAGGCAATTTTCCATCATCCCTTGACTAGGAAGTGACATTTTCTTTGGTAGGTAAGTAGTTTAGCAGTCATGTTCACCGAAAGAAAAGTTGTTTAAAAAAACAACGAAGTAATGGATAAAAAAAATTTTTGTCTCTGAAAAGATAGTTTAATCGATTAAGATAAGTTACGAATCGATTAAATTATCAATTTTAAATTTTTAGTAATTGTTTTGAATTTTTTAAAAATTTCCGCGAATTTTGAGGCCTTTTCCCATTGGACGAGCAGAACTTTTGTTCTATGAAAAATATGAAAAAAGTCATCAATACTTTGTTTTGCAAAATGGCATTGTGAAAAACTTTTATTGAAACTTTTTTCCATATCTTTCATATTTTGCGAGATAATCGAATTTACAATTGTTTGTGGGGATATTGTCCCCCCCTATGCCGGGCAAATAATTTTCATTTACATATTCGTGTTCCTTACGAAATTTCCGATAAAATGATCCGTGTTTCAACCATTTTCTTCATTATATGGTACACATCAGCCATTTTCCTCATTTGATTGGACTATTAGTTTTAAAACATTTATTAATATTTATAATATTAATTTTCTTTAACTTAACAGCTTAACTAGACCCTTTCTCAAAAAAGAATGGTCCGAATACACCTCCAACTTTCAATCCACATCAAACAATGACTCTTTGTGGGTGCATCTCACTGACATATTGCAATGCTTTCGGCCGGTCGCACAGGACAAGAATGCAGTAGAGTTTGTTTGCCCATAAACAAAAAAGTTTCCTCAAATTTTTCAATTAATTTTTCAACGGCGGAGTCATTAATTGAAATAGGAATATCGAAAATTTCACGTATACGCACTTTCGAAATTTGTAATGTGTTTTAACAATAAGAAGACGTATCTGTAAACTTGAATTTCCATACACATAATTCCCAAATCTATAGACGCTTTACTATTAAGTGATTATATCTTCTTTAAAAAATGATAAGCCTGTGTGTTATTTGGAACATGAATAGGTGCTTGACTGTTTTTAAACTGTTTGGAATTGGCCAGAACAGAATATATTCATCGATCGCATTATTGATTCCAGAGATATTGAAAGAACGTTCATTAGAAGAAATTTAAGTTATTATTCAAGATTCTATCAATTAATTTTGTTATGCAATTATAATTAATGCTATTTATAACAATTTATTACACCAACAATTGCACCCACCAAATAATTTGAAACAGAATACATCTAACAGAAAAACCTACCTTGAAATAGTCTTACAACTAGGGTTTGTCGGTTTTAAAAACCGGTTTTTTGGAGAAAATTATGAAATTCGAAAACCGGTTTTCTAAAATGTCGTTTTTTGTATAAACCCTACTTACAACAAAAGGTAAAACGTTGGTGTCGGTTTTGCAATTAAAAAAAAAACCTTACAACCCTCATCAGATTCTCATTTCTATAAATATCTAAACTAAGTGGAACATGATAGAAACTAAACGATGAACTTATTACTTACATATATACCTATGTTGCGAAAACTTGCCCTTACATAGTAGCCTGTCCCTTCATTTCTACGTACACAACATCGAAATGCAATTTCCTTTTCTTTTTAACCGCATCCCCATCCACCTACCCTGCCCCCAACAGTTTTCGTTCACTTTTCTCGTCAACTCTGTGATTGAGTATTCAGTATCGCGAGGGTGAATAATATTCCAAATTTACTGTTGCGAATAGACGGCGTTAAGAGAATAAGGTACGGGCTCAAACAAGTAGAACCCCCGAGGACTGCAGACCGATTATCAACAACCGTAGTGCGCTACGACATTTGCAATGCAAAATTGAACAAGAATTACATTTCAAAATGTTCACTTTGGAAGGTTTTGACAGTTTAAGACGTTTTTTTATCTGTAAATATTCTAAGGATCCTGAAGGTATTTAGTTTTTATTACTGTTGCACAATTTCTTCCCGCAAGCCCTTCGACATTCCTGAGAAATGTTTGGAATGAGATCGTAGAAAAGGATATATTACATTCCCGTAGTAATTCTACAAGCTGATTTATTTTATAAGTGTGTAATAAAAATTTAGATCTTTTCCAAAGTAATAATACAAAAGTGTTGTGCAAATTAAATATACGTATATCTGGAAATTTTGAAAAAATAGACAGATTAAAAGCATTTAAACGTGTTCTTTAATTAAAAGATGACTTCGAACATGAGACTTTTGTAATTGAACTTTAATAAGCGTGATTTCATACTGCCGAGTTAATAAATTTATTTTATTTATTTTAAATTTTCAACCTAAAGTCACATCAATTTCCAATTTTGAACGCTTCTAACCTTTTCTTTTCCGCAGCGCCCGTCCATGTTTCGCACCCGTACAGCGCCGCACTCCATACATACACCCTTAACAGTCTTTTTGGAATTTCTAAATTAATCGTTCGCAAGCATACAAGTGATTTCTTTTTATTAAAGGCGATTCTACCCTGCACTATACTCTGCTTTATATGCCTACTACTCCTTCCGTCCTGACTTATCTGACTTCCTAGATACCTAAAATCAGCCACTTGTTCTAATCCTTCTTCTCCTATCTTTACATTCGCTTCCATTTTATTTAAAGCCATCTCTAACTCCTTGCTAGATGCTATTACGACTATATGATCTGCAAATCTAAGTATACTAATCCCTTGCCCTCTATAAGTATAATAAAAACCTACATCTTTTTCAAAGTCAGACAAAAGTGTTGTGCAAATATAAAATATTTTTGGAAATTTTGAAAAAATAGACAGATTAAAAGCATTTAAACGTGTTCTTTAATTGAAAGATTACTTCGAAGATGATAATTTTCTAAATACACTTTAATAAACGTAATTTCATACTGCCGAGTTAGTAAATTTATTTTATTTATTTTAAATTTTCAACCTAAAGTCACGTCATGTCCCAATTGATTTCCAAATGGTCGTTCAACCTTATTTATCCCTGAGTAATGTTTAGTTCTATTGCAAAGTTCAGATATAATAAAAGTATACATAAAAAGGAAAATATAGGTGGGTACGTCTGAGATGCTTTAGAACAATATTCATTTTCTTCGACGTTTTGTAATTACAAACTCGAAAGCGTCAAAACGTCAATTTATGGAGAGTTTATGGAGTTCCAAGAACAAGTTAACGGTGTTAATTATAACTTCAAAGAAGAACGCTTACAACTACGTCTACGATCGAAACTCTGGCTCGTTTTGTTCAATTTTCTTCAGGTTAATTACATTCCTCAAAATGATTTTCCAACAGTTCGAGTTCCTAATAAGAATCTCATTTATTGAGCTGAAATTGCCGGGGCGAGGTTCACATTTCCACCTAGTTAAAATCGGTGTAATAGAGCCATTTTTAATGAACTTATAAATAATTTAGAATACTGAACGTAATACCAACTTCTTATGTGTATAACTATTACATTTTTTAAGTTAAGAATAAAAGAAATTTCAAGTACAATTTATAACTTTTCAGTGGCTTCGTCTAATTGGGTATAAGTGTCACTGAAGGGTATTAGTAGAAATAAAAAATTTTTGAATGAATAATGTTTTACTTTGATAAATGTTTCGATTATACGGATATCCGTTTTAACTCATTAAAAATGGTATTATAACGGAAACAATTGTCAGAGTCAATGGTGGCGGAAGACCTGTTGTTTGTATTGACCAATTAACACATGAGCTCTGCCATGTGTTGAAAATCAACTTAAAAAATTATGTATGTATTTTGGTGTTTCCCAATTTACGACTTTACCGCAATGGTGGGTGCAGAATTATGAGTATTTGACAAAGCCGCAAAACCATTGACGCGTTTCAAATGGCAACGTCAAAGTGGAATTCGTTAATATATGGCTAGTTTATAACGGTTTTAGTCCTTACTTAAAATTCAAGTTTGCAGTATTTTAGTCTAGCCAATTCAAACTATTTAATATTTTCTTTTTGGAAGTCTAAGATGGTCCCAATGATTTTAAAGAAAACAATCCCCCAAATTGAACACGCGAAATAGATGGGAACGTTGTCTCCGCTGCTGTGATATTGTGGTAAATTGTAAAGAAGCAGTTGCTGCATCCTTATCATTTGCAGCGAGTGCAAGCTCTGCTTAAAACTAATTATTCGAATAAATTTGTGTCCGTGGTTTCGAAAGAAAAGCTGCATAACCTAATTTATTTCATAGAGTGCTGTTTACAAACAAATTTGCTTCAAATTTTGTACTTTCACAATAATCACAATTAGTGCACGCAAATTCGCATGTCGTACATCCATCGCGATTTCAAGAACTGCTATCAGCAATTGAAAAGAAATAAAATTTTTTAATTTTCTTAGTAAATTTACTTACAACCGTCCGCAAAATAGGTAACAAACCTTGGAAATTTGCCTTAATAAAATTATAATTATCCAAATAATGCTCGTTTACCGACTAATGTTTATATAACTTACATTTTTTCTTTCTTTTATGTTCATACATTTACCTAGTGCTGCGTATAAGGTATGTACTTATTTAATGCGATAACCGATAATGTTTACATTCTTTTTCCTTGCAGCTAGAGATTTTTTTATTGCGCTACGCTATTTGGCAGACATCTATGTTCCCAATTCACGCACAGAGTCCAGCTTGGGATTGTAAATTAGTGTGATTTTCTTAAAAAACAGTCTTGTCCTTAACCAAGTTGCTTAACTCACCGACCGATTGTTTCATCTAATTTACAAATTCCAAAGCTAAGCACTTATTTCTATTACACCTTGTATAGCCCTTATCCCATTCAGGACCATTTTTCTACCATAACCTAATCCAGCCAAATTAGATGTTTAGTACTTCACCCTCAATTCTAATACTTTAAATTATGTTGTTATGTATAAATGTAGCATCGTACTGCAGATGGCGTTTACCGCGCCATTTGTGGTATTTTCTATGTTGTTATTTGTTTAGATAATTAAAAAACAAAAACCACCCTATACCTAATTGTTGAGCTAGGCTAAGGTAACTGTTGTTTTCATAGTTCAATCGGGTTGTTCATTTGTCTATCATGTAATAAGTAATTAATACAATTTAAACTACAAATTTTGATATGTCTC
The DNA here is from genome assembly GCF_000699045.2 of Agrilus planipennis. NCBI lineage: Eukaryota > Metazoa > Arthropoda > Insecta > Coleoptera > Buprestidae > Agrilus > Agrilus planipennis. The sequence continues at coordinate 1,604,241 of NW_020442313.1, forward strand.
GCTATAAATAAACGCTATCTAGCTAACGCACCGTATATTTAATATATGTATGACTTATAACAAACTACTGTAAGCCGTCAATTCATCATTTTACTGTCACGTAGGATCAAAGCTTTATTTCATTCAAATGCAATCAACGGAGGGTCTTGAAGTTTGCAATAGTGTCCTTAGCCCCTGGGAGAAAGTGTCAACTCATATTACGGCTAGAAAGTGACACCCTCCGATAAAGTAAACAATTCGATGAGTAATTCTATAGGTAACATGTGAACAAAAGATAATACACCCCAAGACGCCCTCATGCTCGTTACATTAACCAAAGTAACGCCAAATGCTACCCTTAATACTCGTAAAACACATATTGTAAAATGATGAAGCATACCTGTCTATCGTCGTTTTCCTGACAAGTCACTTTTTATTTGTCAATCAAATCCATTATTACCATTTAATATTATTATTTTAATTTTTACACAAGAATTAGGTAAATTTATGGTACTGATGCATTTTATGTTAATAATTATATATATTGCATTAATGCACTTAATTAAACAGATTACAAAAGATTTTTATGCGCATACTTAACCTCATTAGGTACTAATAAAGAAAACAAATAGGTTAGATTGGTACCTACCATAGACATAGAAAATAGACTGAGCAACACCCTGATGAAATTAAACAGATTACAAAAGATTTTTATGTGCATACTTAACCTCATTAGGTACTAATAAAGAAGACAAATAGGTTAGATTGGTACCTACCATAGACATAGAGAATAGACTGAGCAATACCCTGATGAAATTAAACAGATTACAAAAGATTTTTATGTGCATACTTAACCTCATTAGGTACTAATAAAGAAGACAAATAGGTTAGATTGGTACCTACCATAGACATAGAGAATAGACTGAGCAATACCCTGATGAAATTAAACAGATTACAAAAGATTTTTATGTGCATACTTAACCTCATTAGGTACTAATAAAGAAGACAAATAGGTTAGATTGGTACCTACCATAGACATAGAGAATAGACTGAGCAATACCCTGATGAAATTAAACAGATTACAAAAGATTTTTATGTGCATACTTAACCTCATTAGGTACTAATAAAGAAGACAAATAGGTTAGATTGGTACGTACCATAGACATAGAGAATGGACTGAGTAATACCCTGATGAAATTGACTACTCTACAGAAAGTAAGAAAACTACTTTGGTGTCAATGTCTCTTTTCTGGAAGCCTGTAAAAACCATAGAAAGAGACAACTACTGACTCAAACGTTTCTGCCCTCATTTACTTTATAGCCAGATAGAGAGTGGGCAGTCCATTCTCTATGTCTATGGTGCATCTTTCAATGAGGACATAAATAAATGCAAATACATATATTCTAAAATGCACTTTGCACTATAGCAATTATACCTTACTTATACCAAATTTTTTTTAACCTTTCCGAAAAGCTTGTCTAGAAGTACCTAATTTTGCTGGAAATCAAAAACAATCCGATAAATGGCAGAAATTTAAAAATTATTAACGTCACGGCCCATTTACATCCTTGTTACCGAAAATCTTACTCCAATACAAATGAAATTTCATTTACTTTTAACTCCGTTTTATTTTCTCGTTTCTTTCTAAACATTTTCTGATTGTGTTTCTGCCCCTTTAACGATAAAGTTAAAAACTAACCGGATCATATTTGTTAGCAGAATACTTGTCAGATTTGTTCGTTTTTCTTTAAAAAGTTTTTAATTTCGATTCGGTGCGCCGCAGTTTCTCTCCAAATAAATAAATCGGTCAATATAAGAAACGCTTCGGTAAGGAAACACTTGAAAAACTTCCAATAAAAGTTCTGTTTCGTCAAAAGCCTTTTCAGCTGTAATTTAACTCGATTCAGCAGTAATCTCATTAAGCGTTTCTATAGAACCGAATATCTTGAGTAAACTTGGAAAATTCGTCTCCAGTCTTCCTGCAGGATGATGAAAAGTACCAGAGATATATATGTAGGTACGTATTCGGGAGTGAGAAAAGGAACAAGCAAGGTGCAGTTTCTTCTATTTACTCACGCAGTGGTAACAAGCAGATGGGAGCGGGAAATAGGATTTTAAATTGAAAAGGGCTACATTGTGGTGATTTCAAGTGCAAATGAGTTCTGCTGCTTTCGAATGCGTAAACACGACAAGTTCACAAAAGCTTGCAGTTTGTTGGAAAATCAATTTCCTAGTAAATTATCCTTAACTGGAAAATGCATTACCTGATGTAAAATGATTTTTAGAATCTGAAGAACTAAGAGTATAGTAAATATTTTCCTTGTAAAGTAATAACAGGAATTCCGGAATACGTTAGTAATATCATTATAAAGGTAAAATTTGATTGAGTTCTGAGTTGTTAGTCGGTAAGGATCCCGCTAAATTTTGGCTTAGGGTAGTGCTCGATATGTAGATTATAAGTCTAAATGGACCTCAAGTAGTAAAACCTACCAAAATCCAAAGTTTCAAAGTGTTTTTCAGAGTAATTTCCTGTAAGGACCTAACGGGATCCTTTATTAAATTTACCAAATATATTTATGTGTGGAACATCTTCGGTTTGATCGGTGAATCATCGGAACTCCCTATGCCATGCTGATGAGATCGAAATCACGATCAACATTTGGTAGCTTCAATAAGTTACTGACCAAGATCCGAATGCTCCCTTAATAATTTGGTTTACGAGCTTTACACTTCGACACAATTGAACAAGTATAGACAAAATAGTAAAGCCCAAGGGAGTCACCAAGGGAACATAACTACACCTAGAGACTGACAGAATTTGATAAAATGTGAACCCAATGCACAGTAGTCTCTCAATGTTTTTGTCTTGTAGTCCACGTGCCAATTTTTTCTGTTTTGGGCCATTCTAGTATTGAATTGTTATAAAATTCATCAACTTCAAATGTGTTTTTGACAATTGATCCAAATCCCCAAATCTAGCTTCAAACCATCATCATATTTCATAAACATTTATGCTTCAAACATTTTTACTCTTAAAACATAATTTATATGTTACCAAGTTGTTTAAATGGGATCCATTCTCGTGGACCCACATGTATTTACATTTCATTCACTATCAGTTTTTGTTTTTGTTGACATAGGTCCTTTAATTTGATATAAACCGCTTTGGTAATCTGCTCTTGCGGAAAAAATCGAAAAATTTATTTCCTCTATTTTCCGACTACCCTCTTCCCTTGACCCATTAGTTGAACACACCCATGGTAGGGCCCTATTCTGGTATCTAAAATACTTCAGTCAGTTGCAAATTTCGGTAAATGGCAATACATTGACGTAATTTAAATAAAAAAAGTAAGGATTAGCGACAGATAGTTATAGAGTTTGAGCAACATCCTAGATCAAATATTAAGAATAAAGGTTCGACTAATAATACTAAAGACGGGACAATTTTAGGGATAGACATACAAGAACAAAAATTAGCGTGCTTAGACTTACGAATGATATAGCTGTATTAACATCTATCAAGGAGTTAGAATTGGCATTATATAAAATGGAAGCTGTATTGACAGAAGAGTACCTACAGTATGAAAATTAAGAAAAATAAAACAAAAGTATTAGTATGTAAGGAATGTTAAAGTAGGCTTACAAATAATATAAAAATAGGAGTAACCAATACACTTATTTCTATTACACCCTGTAGACTGTGGAATATTAAAGATGTAAGTTTGTTCTTAGGCATAAGTTAGAGACGTATTAGAAGCAGGAACAGAAGTTAAGTGAGGTAGACATAGACGTAGATTAGATTAATAGTTGCTCTAATTTTCGAGAAATGCGAAATGTGGAGGCTCGAGTCCAACCAGTCTTCTGGCTGAAGTACTTGTGATAATGTTGAAGATTTAGAAGGTACCTAATCTTTTAAACTTCTGAACGGATTTCGTAGCTATATTCTATTTTAATAAAAGTAAGTTTTTAGTTCGAAATCTCGATATCTGTAGATCAAGTCGAAAGAAAATACAATGCATACAGAGAAGCCTTCATTATTATCTTCCTGGCCAAATTAGTAACTGACATTTGCATTTAAAAATCTATCACCATCCTAATAATAGTGCAATAAGTAAAACAAACTTTAAATAATCCATCATCAATAATTACATGATATGCATAGTCATCAATTTATCAGCTACGTCATGTTAAAATCTTCTATCATTCCACTGGACCTTCTGTTTGTATGAAATAACAATTATTGTAAATTGAGCGATCATTCGACGAAATAAAGGAAGAACTTCCTAGATTTACTACATTTTTTTATTGTTTACGTCTATGTATAAATGTACCTACTGCTATTTTGCAACTCGCCATTTTGTATTAATACAAATGTCTCATATTTGCATGCGTTTTCTTCGACACTCCATCCCTGCACAAAATTCAGCGTGCGCCCTTGTAAGACCCTTGACATGAATTTGATTTTATGGCAGTTTGATCGCTATATAGAACTTGGAACCTTATTCAACACTTGCGTTTGAATGTAACAATGTGAATTTGAAGGGGCTTTCCCTTTATTCTACCGTAACGTAACCGGATACCGCATCTGTCAGAGAGACTGACGGAATAACAATGTATAAGTAATTTGTGCTGTGACATTTTAAATATTCGGACACCACGTCGCTACCCTACCATTTGGTAAAATAATTCGAATTATATTTCATTAAAAGTGCGAGTATGAAATATGGAACCGCAGGGCGCAACATTTTGAAATGCCGCTTTATAACGTGACAACAATGTAGTTATTGTTACCTTTACATTATGAAAGCAAATAATAATGTTACCACCACTATACAACATAATAAGAGGACAATCCTTCGGATGGGGGTCTCATTCTAAGGGAACTGTTTCGTTGGTATTCAGAAAAAGAAATAGGATGCCACTTTTTATTTCTTGCTATTTTCTGTAAAAGATAGACAAGGAATACTATGTCTGAGATTATTACAGAAATTAATAGAGGGGATGTTTTTGAGTAATGTTCCATGACTAGTTTTTCCGTTAGGGCGTCAGTGCCGTATTTGTATAGTTGAATATAAGAAAAAAGAGTACAGATAACCGAATAATAGTAAGTGATGTAGCAGTTAGAGGTTACTTAGGTACGCAAAAGGTCAGGGTGGGCTGCTACAACTGCCTGGTTAGAATTATATCTTTAAACAAGTGTCTTTGTTTTTCTAAATTCCTGATAATGTTGAATCAAAGTCCGATGCTGCCAGCATGCTCAAATTCTTACCAGTGTCCGCTGCAATTCCTACCTGACATCTCTTTTCTATGCTTACTATATTCCCTACCATCGACCTTTACTAATGGTCGTGCCTTAGCGGTCAGAATTGTGGTACAACAAAAGAAAGAGATGGAACGAAGTTTCGGACAATATCCATCTCTCTCACGTTAGTGCGTAAGCGTGTCATGAAAGAGATAGCACTAGTCCGAAACCATACACCATCTCCCTCACTTTTCGAGCCAAGAAATTATTACAACGACATACGGCTAAGGCACGTCCATTAATGTATGTCTATGTTCCCTACAATATCATCTGTCATAAGTAAAAGTACGCGTTCTGTCAGCAACCGCTCTAGATGCCAATTTTGAACATCCCACAACTATATTTTTCTTCCGTATAGATCACTTCATTTTATCCTTATCAACTAAACAAGAATGGACCCGGGCAAAAGTGAAACCACGATAAAATTGATTTGATATCAACGCATTTCACATATCATCACATATCAGATTATATATTTTTGCTTACTTCGTTGGTGTTATCTTCTCCTGCTATAACCTATTATTCACTGCGAGCACGTATTTTGTCACTTAATGCAGGCATGGTCAACACGAGAGAAACACGTGTATATATATAGTCTCCATTTTTTACTTAGAGTGCAGTCACATTCTAACAAATCAATCAAAATAACCAGTTTATTTAAATTCAGTGATTATTAAGCTGCATTTAATGTATACAGAAAAAATAAAAAGAAAATGAGGAAATTATAATAAGTAATAATAAACAAACGAGAAAGAAGGTATGAAATATCATGGTACCCGTATGAGGTTTTCTATAAGTCTTCAGATTGAAATTTAATGTAATTGCATATGTTATATTTAAAAATTAAAATAAAAATAGATTTTAGTAAATAATTAGTAAGAGTTATATTTAGTAAAAAACGTTCAAACAATTCTACTAGCTGGCAAATCAAGCTGCTTCTGAGTACATTTTCAGCAATTAAGCATATTTTAGCTACAAACTGGAGAAATTTAATATCGTCGGACGATTCTGTCTGGCAGAAAATTGCCACTTGAACAGTGAGAGCAAATAAGAATTCGGCTCGTGTCATATTACCCTGAGTTTGGTAAAAGCTCTGTAGATATAGAGAGAAAGAGAGCATTATTGTTCAAAGAATGTAGCACTTCCTCTTTGATATCTGGCACTTTATATCTGATTACAAAGAAAATGAAAGGAAATTGAACATAAAAGCTTTTCCTGAAAAATGAGACTGCAAAAATGGAGGTGCAATTTTCACTTTTCATTCGTTTTCTTTATAACCACATTCTGTTAGTTCTTGCCTTAATAAATCATTAAATTTTACCACTCACTTGAAATGCTAATTCACAATACAAAGAAGAGTACATACACATCGTTTTCAAGCTTTCGAGCCTGTACTCAATAACTAGTAATTCATTTATTGATTAATGTATGCGAATGAAAAATTTCAAAAAACTATACCTTTTTTTGTATAACTTCTAAATTTTAGATCATTCTGTAATCTCAACAATATTAAAATAAAAGCAAAACAATTCAAAAGAAGATTTTCATGATGCTTATAATAACATTGATCAAATATTGAATACGAAATAAAATAACTTCAACATGTTGACCCTTATTACAAATTAATCGTTAATCTATCAACGATTGTAAAAGAAATTACCGCTGTGTAACTTATTTCGCATTCAATAAAAGATTTTTATTAGCTATTAACCAAATATTCTATCTTTACCGTTTCTAGAAGCCAATACAAGTAGCCACCAAACTGGAAAACAATTATGTTTATTGTTTGCAATCAGCACTACTTTTTTAAAATAAAAAATAATCCCATATTTTTGCAATTTATACGATTGAATATAGGTTACCACAAAATTAGGAAACAAATGTGTATTGCAATTTATCTACCCATCAGGCAGTAATTAATTATAAATAATCCATTTTTCAAATTTCTAAGGGTCAGTATAGGCAATACCAAATTCTAGATTCAAGCACGCATTGCAGGTTGTATATATATAGAATTAGATCCTAATTAATATGTTTATTAAAGTTTCACTGCAATTATACAACATAACATTTAAAAGCGTTGATTAATCGTTTTACCATGTTGAATTGTTATATGAAATTGATTATTTATAATATAGCATGATATAACAGTGGTTATAAGAGTTCGACTCTCAACTTCCTCGGTAGCCGTGATCGTCTAGTGGTTAGGACCCTACGTTGTGGCCGTAGTAACCCAGGTTCGAATCCTGGTCACGGCAATGTTTCAATACATTGTCACGGAGAGGAATTTTTTGGTTTTTTCTTTACTTTGCGAAAATGTTGGAAATTGTTGTTATTATTGACTGACAGTAAAACATTTTTAAAAATAAAAATTTTTTAATGAAAAAGCGCTAGGCAAGTTTCCCAATGTTTATTTCATCTGTAGCAATGGTTTCAGTAACCCCTTCCGTCATTTTTAAGGAAAATACATTTATACGCCTAAAAAAGGATATTTCTTACAGCAGAAACAAGTACTGTGTTTTCTTCATTCACAAATTGTTTCAGAACTGAAATGAGATAAAATTGTGATATTCTACGTAGTTGATTAGCAATAATAAATTCTGTTTTTGAACACTTTTTGGTTTTATTGACGAAATTACATTTCAAAATTTTAGAATTTACAATACTTGCTTTAAGTATTTCAACAGCTGTCCTACATTTCTCATGAATTTGTATTCTATTAAAATGCAATAAAAACTATAACGTATTTGGGGAATTGTCAAAAACAAACGCCCCCGGGTGGGCTCGAACCACCAACCTTTCGGTTAACAGCCGAACGCGCTAGCCGATTGCGCCACGGAGGCCTGTTGCCAGATATCCCAAAATTGTGCTTTACCAACATTAATTTATTATTTCAATAATTTTATACAAATAAATGATTTATTCTTAAAAAGTTTTTGCAGACGCAAAAGCATACATATTTCCACTTCGACGTATGCATTAACGATGTGTAATACATTTTTAAGGTAATACAATTATAGTGCAATTAAATTATTAATTACAAAATTAATGTAAAAAATAAAAACATCCAATACATATAGTTATCATACCGTAACTATCTTTTACAAGTTAGTTTATAAGGTTTGTTACTTTTATAATAGTTTTTATT
>NW_020442313.1:1613299-1631402 GCF_000699045.2 Agrilus planipennis
CACTTTCTTTGTGTTAAAAATTGTTTGAAAAATTAAATTTAAAGGAATTGTTTGTAAACAGGTATGCAACACATCGTACACTTCAGCATAAGAAACTGCTGATACTATCTTTCATTTACGTAATACTACTTTGCCCTGTGCTGACTGCACTCATGTTTTTTTTTTATATATAATATTTACTTTAGCTTACAATTTCTGGCTCTTAGAAGAAAGCTCATTGTAAGTACCTCCAGGTATACACTTATATCTTACCGTATGCATAGATCTTAACAGATTAGCTAGACCATATAAAAGTAACCCATTAATCTGGCAACATCGAACTCACCTAAGGCCAGTGTACCCATTGTCCGTTTTCCTACCGGTAAACCAGATTCAAGTTTACCTGTAGAAGAACTTCCCAGAATTACAATTTTGTACCATGTCACTAAGACGTTGTTTTTGATAGTCTTTATACACTGTATGTGCGTGTCTGCCTTTCTTTTCTGTTTTTTTGTATTACATAGTGCACGTATTAAACTTTTATAAGATAAACAAACAAGTGCACTACACTACATTTTTTTTGTGAAATTTGATTGGTTGGTAAGTTAAAAGGAAAAGTATGAATTACATGCGCAGAAGTCACCGATTAAGTTGGAATATTTTGATATGAGGAAAACAATAAAATAATTGATAAAATAANTATACCTACACTACATTTTTTTTGTGAAATTTGATTGGTTGGTAAGTTAAAAGGAAAAGTATGAATTACATGCGCAGAAGTCACCGATTAAGTTGGAATATTTTAATATGAGAACAATAAAATAATTGATAAAATAAATTATAATTTTATATCTTTTAAAAATCTCATCAATTTAATTAATCAAACGAATTATCAAACACTAAATACGTAATTTAAAAGTTAAAAAATCAGAGAATAAATATGTTTGAGAATTGTTCCGCCCTGTATATTTATAATTATTTTTCTAGTTTTTAATGGGATCAAGGGTTTTGGGGACAGCAGGATTACCTGCAGATAAGGCCTTAACAGGTGTTCCAAGGCTTCTAGACGATCTGCAAAGGCTTTCTGAAGATACGGATTCCGCTGATATCGTTTTTCTTCTTGGACGGGATGAAGAACGGGTTTACGCACACAGGGTTATTTTAATGGCACGGTAAGTTGATTTAATACACCCTTATTACCTTAGAAGATGTTTATTATTTACTCCATACATGTAGGTATGTGTATGAATTACCCTCCTTAGGTTGATGTAGGTACCAATTTCAAAAATGTGTTAAATATTTTATTTTTTGGGATATACTGTATTTTACGTAAAAAAAAGTATGTAGATTCTATTTTTGACACCTTTAAATAAAACAGTTTAAATATATTAACGTATAAAAGTCAGATTTTTGATAAAAACCGACTGTATATACAGGGAAGGCAAAAAACTCATCGAACATAAAAATTAAAAATTTCTTTGACGGGGTGTTTTTTTCTTATGTCCCACTAAGAAAATGCATTATATTTTGAAGAACGAGTGGAATATATTTTTTCAATTACGTCTAAACAAACTCTAAAAATCTTTTAAATAAATGAAGAAATGACTGGAGGTATAGAAACCTCAAATATATAATAAACTGACTTTTAAAGTCCGTTGATATCTTTACAACCTTTTATAGCTACCGTACAGCAGGAGAACTAGTGAAAATTAGATAAGTGGCTAAAGGTCGTCAGGGCTGGCTTAAAGTATAAATGAAATTATTATCAGTAATGAAATATTTTTTAAAATTTGATATATTTGAGAAATATTTAAACGTCAAAAGAGAAAAGAAAATCAAAATATAATATGTGATGTATCAACAAACGGTTTCGAAAATAATATTTACTATTTGCAGGATTCTAATGATTTTGAAACTACAATTTTCAAAAGACAAAATTTTGTTTGTGATACTTAATCCTATTCAATTACCTCATTTCTTATTCATCATACTTCTAACTTATACAAAACATCGTTGATTTGCTAAATATGCAAATAATATGTCAATCCAAACTTTTTATGGGGGTGAGACCGCGAATTTTTTATGGCACAGTGGTGAGAGAGGCCTCCTCTTTCGATACCACCCACCCCCACCACCTTCGGGGTGGTGGGGGCCATCATCTAGACATTTACCAATTTTATTTATAAATCTGAGAGGTTTTATACAACAAGAATCGTTAGATATAAACATTAGTTCAATTTTTTTCCATTTTCACCACCATATACTACACAGACTTCGAGATTCTAAGACAAGTGGCGGTAGATTTTTAATATAAAGTTGTGTACCTACTTAAAAAAAAGCATTCTGAAAAGTCAACACAAATCGTTTGATCGCGATCGATGTGCCATTTCCTTTACATTTTATAAAAGCTCCAAGCAAAAAGCAAAAAAAAAGTAAAAAAAGTACTTCTCACGCTTGCATTATTTGATTCTTTGCAACATCTCCCCAAGAGCCCTTTGTGCTAGAGGCAGAAAAAAATAATCAAGTTGTCAAAGTCAGCCCGCTTGTTTGTTTTTGATGGAGACCGCTCAAAGGATAGAAATAATGAAGTCAAAAAAATATTTTGGTGTCTTTAAATTTTGCCCACTTGGAATTCATTTTCTGACTGTAACATATTTTATCAATTTGTGAACTAAGCCTAACATATAAATATATATGTTGTACCAAACTTTTTTACAATCCTTTTCAAACTCTTTAACTATTTTATAAAAAGCATTAATGTATTTTACTGCTAACGAAGCGTTCGAAACAAACGCATTCGCTTGACTGATTTTTCGTCGTTGCAAAATTGGCGTTAACGAAAAGCCCTTTTATTTTAACGGAATAATGTACAGCCTACTCAGAGATGTGATTTATTTGAAATACTTGCATTTAAAATGCAAATACAAAATAAAAAATATCTATTTTTATCTTGCATTTAAATACTTTTTTGAGAAAAACACTTTTCCAAGCGTAATTTCGCTAGTGTCACCAATCAAACATTATATAAAATGATGAATAAAAGTTGCTCACATTGGCCATTGAAGATATTAGAAGCTTGAAAAGAGAACAAAGAGACATTCCATGAATGCCTTCTAATTCTTTAACTGAAAAGAGCCCAAAGAATTCTAAACTCCTTGAGACCTGTGTAATTTAAGAAAAAACATCACTTACAACAAAAAATTAAATAAATTTAAGCAATAAGAAAATTTCATATAAACTTTCCCCTAAATTTGAACAGTCTTATACGAAGTAAACGCTTTCATTGCAGCAGACGGTAAACTAATTTCGAAAAGCAATTTCTCCCTGTGACAGTTGCCAATTTGGTAAGGTAACCACGGCCTGTCAATATCCCACAGCGACACTTTCGCAAAATTCATTTCCTCCCTTTATTAAACTCTTGAATGTCCCCTACATGAAATACCTCCACCAGTCCACTGCATTTACCTAATTCGATTTTTTTCTGCAGTCTAATAACATATTATCCACAAATTTTGTCATTTACCACAATCGATCAAATATTAAAAATAAACTGGACGTAATAAAAATTCAAAGTACCTACCTACTTTTAGTTATGTGAACAGTGCTATTATGAACGTTTTCTAGTTTTTTTTTCCGCATATGTAGGCACATACTTGCCATTTGAAATTACACTGAAATTATAAATCATTCCTTCGATTGCACAAAAATCGATTTCGTTAAAACACATGTCACCTTGCCACGCTTTTATATCGATGAAGTTTAAATTGGTTTGAACCACTTTAAAGAGCAAAATTTGGTGCATCTAAATTCGACAATTGGTTAAAAAAGAGCCGAAATTATGAGGCATTTCCATCGATCATGCAAAAACAAATTTTCGTCAAAACAGTTGTCACTATACTATGACACTCTGCAGCCCTTTTTATCATACAAATTAAAACTGGCTTAAACCATTGTAGGAAACGAAATTTCTAGCGTCCAAATTTGAAAATTGGTTAAAGTTTTAGAGTTCTGTCTTATAATTTTGTTATTGCTATCTCTTAATAAGCAGTCAAACAGGAAGAAAAATGGGAAAGAAGGAATTCAACTCTTTTAAGTAGGTACTGAAAATGTAATAATTTTTCACCATTAGTTGCGAATACAAGGAAATTCTCCCGACTTTTTACCGATTTTACATTTTTAAACTGGCAACCCTTTTCGTTTCACAAGGACTTCTTAACTCACGTTGAGAGAAGTAGTTATTTCCGATCATATCTGTCCATTTCCTACCCCTATTTTAAAATTCGCGTCGGAGAATTTTTATCCGATGTGGAAAATTGACAAGGAATTATTCCCAATATTTTTTGGGGAACACCCTTTTATCCTACAACACGATTTGTTAGGGGATTCCCATAGTTGATTCTTTTGTCCATATAAGCTAAAATTCGTATATTACTTTTTCACTAGTTTCACATAGTTTGCTGGAGAGTCCTATAGTTAAAAATTGCATTTTTCCATTTTTGAAATAACATTCTTTTGACCTATAAAGTGTCATTGTAAAGGGTGGCAAATATTATTTTGCCCGTAGTAGTTAAACTGGTAGATCGAGGGCCCTGTCTACCATTTCTACCATTACTCTTGAAATAAAAATATTCAGTCTATCAGAGTCTCTGAAAGCGAGACTCGAGTCTCCGTCTCTCATCGAGTCTCTCTGGTGCCGCTGAGAGAGACTGTCAAAAAAACTGTTTAGCGTCTCTGAACGAGAGACTCGAGTCGCTCATAGAGAGGTCCTCATTTCGTATCCAGTCTCTGAACGAGAGACTCGAATATATGAATTAACAATTTTATCGTTCGAGTCTCTCATACAAAGACTGTGAGGGATCCATAAAAACACCTAGGCAATAACTGAGAGACTGTGAGAGACGCTCTCAGAGACGCTGAATGACTTTGAAAGACTGAGAGACTAGAGAGAGACTAAAAACTTTTGTCTAGGGCTACTAAAATAGGATACTGTTATGCATTACTACACTACCCATAATTTCACAGAAATATAATTTTATATTCAAGGGGTAGATATATGTAAAGAGGTAATAAAATCGAAGCAATTTGCGTTCGGCAGTTCGGCATAGTAATAATTAACGATCGCGTGTAATTATAATTAGTACTCGTATGGTAAATGTGCGTGCAAAAGAATTGAAATACTTTTTCCGGATGGAACCACCGCCGTGCAAGGTGGAAGGTAATCAAGGACTGCTCTCATTATAACATCAAAGCTACGGTCGCTTTGTTCTTAGTCTCTTCTAAAGTCTCATAACGGCCCTTACGATGACGCTAATCATAAAATTGCTTGTAACGACTACGATGGATCATCCACTTCAAACGTCACGAGAGGTCGCTTTGATTTTCTCGTTCGCTTTACATAACAGCACTACCCGCGGAAATGTACTTTGCCGTAACTAACTTTTTTTTATCCGCCGCTGACAATACTTATGTACGCGCACGGCTAATTAGCTACTTCAGGTAAACGTCCGAAAGAAAGCAAATGTTGCCATACTTGTACTGTTCTACAACATGGAAAGATCCTTTGTTGCACCGACAACGAACAAATAAGCACAGCAGAGTTGCCCCCACCTACCCCATCTTCGCAAAGAGAAATTAAATTGCAAAATTACAACGCATCCACTTACGCGAACTACTTTCATTCTACCCACGGTCAGATTTAATAGCGTGAGATTCCGGGGCAAAAAGAAGTTCATATCTTCTTGTAATGTTTATTATTTATATGACATGATATAGTTCCTAGTATCCAGAAATGTGATTTATTTGAAATACATACTTGTATTTAAAATGCAAATACAAAATAATACATACCTATTTTAATTTTGCATTTAAATACTTTTTTGAGAAAAGCATTTTGTATTTTATTTCAAATACTTTTCCAAACGTATTTTCTTTTTGTAAAATGCAAAACACATTTTTGCCGTTAAAAGTTTTGTCAGTATCACAGATCAAACATTATATAAAAATGAAAGTTGCTCCCATTGGCCATTGAAGATCATCATCATAAGGTCATCAGTCTTAAGACTGGTTGGACACGTACCTCCACTCTTTCCTATCCTGAGCTAAACTTCACATTTCCCTAAAACTAGAACAGCCCACATCCTTAACTATTTGCGAACAGTAATCTAATCTAGGTCTACCTCTACCCCTCCTAACTACTGTTTCAGCCTCTAATATCTCTGACTAGACCTTCATGCCTGAGAAGGTGTCCTACCAACCTATCTCGCCTATTTTTTATTGTCTTCCATAGAGTCCTCTGTTCTCCTATTCTTTCCAATACCTCTTCATTTCTAACCTTTTCTACCCACGATATCCTCATCATCCGCCTATAACACCACATTTCGAACGCTTNCTTATTAAGAAATAAAAAAATTAAAATTTTCGATAATTACTTACATATTTTTGTATTTTCAGATCGTACTTTTCGCTATCTTTGCTTTCGCCGTTGCTGTTCCAGCACCTGAAGCTAAGGCTGCTCCAGAGCCTAAAGCTAAACCAGGAGTCGCCATTGCTGCTCCATTACTGTCTGCGTATAGCGCTCCCCTTGTTGCTGCTCCCGCTTACTCATACGGTTATTCAACGTACGCTGCATCTCCCTATGCCTACGCGGCTCCTTACGCTTACCCAGCTGGTTACTCAGCCCCTATTGTTTATGCATAAGATGTTATTATTGTTGCAATGAAATAAATGACTAATTATCAGTAAATTTGTTGATTATTTTCATTATTCTTAAATGTAGGATTAATTCAGTTTAAAAAAGAATGTATTTTCTTATAAATACACTTTATTTTCTTGTTAATAAGAAACTCTTATAAAGAATATAAATATCCACTTACCGTATCTTTAGCAAGGAACTACGAAATACGAAACAGCCCGCAAAATAAGATCGAATTATTTAGTGTGCTAATAAATGCGTATAATCCAAAATTCTTAGAAAACCATTCGAAAAACTTATTAGGTGAACCCAAAGCTAAAAAAACTATTGATTCCATTTTTTTCTCTTATTACAATGTGTGAAAGATCAGAAACAAAATGGGGTTGTAAATATTTTGATATAAAATGATTGATGTTGATTTTACATTAATAAAATTATTTGCAACCCTATTTTGGCTCTGATGTTTCACACTATGCAATCTATTTTCGCATTAGTGTCTTTTATCCAATTAAAACGGTGATAAAGGCAAATAAAGAAGCATATAGAAGAAGTATTTGTTGCTGAACTGAAGAAACTGTAATAAAAAGATAGAAAAACTATATCTCAATCACTTCAAACAGAAAAATGTGGATCATACTTAATCTTCGCAATTGGTGATATAGTGCAAACACCACCGTTAGTCTAGAAAAGGAAAAGCTCCAATATTTAAAAAATGAGCAAATGCCTGAAAGGTTTTTTAAAAAAATATCTTTTACTTAAATGTAGAGCATTAAATAAGTACTACCTAAAACGGTTTTATTTGAAAAAAGTATTTTGAAAATACGTATTTTGCATTTAAAATGGAAATCTAATTTGTACTTTACATTTGAAATAACAAATCAAAAAGTATTTGCATTTTGTATTTAAATACTTTTAAAAAACCATTTTGCACATCTCCACTTGTACCTACCATTAGTGAATAGCACAGGTGGGGTTTTAACTTTTCGTAAAGAGCCGCGCATAAATCATATTGCCATGAATGTAGTCTCTCAAGATCCTTTTTTTTTCAAGAACGCATAGAGGTTCAAATTGAAATTAATATAAAATGTTCAAGTCTGCAATCTTTTTAAGTTGTAAAAAATCAAACATCTAAGTCAACACAATCAAAAGATACGGCCGTTTATGCCTCATATTTTGACACTCTCACGGGAATCAAAACCTATAAGGTACTTCCCGTTACTCTAGATCTAGAATCGTGATATTTGGAACTAATCTTTTTTGGTAAAATCATTGAAGAAACTACGAGATAAATACTGTCGCTTAACAATAACAAGCTAAATAACAACCAATTTTTTGTTTAGATAAACAGTAAAAATAAAAAAAAATTTAAATTAATTTAAGTGTATCCACGGAAAGTTACGTTCACGTCCATTTCATATTTGAAGGACATGTAAAAGACATTGGGGTTGCGTCTACAAAATTTTACTCTAAGATAAAAATTCCCTGTCCGTAGTCCTGGAGTGCCACTTTCACATTCAAGGAAAGAGATTTAGATAAAAGGATTACAATTAAAAATCTACTACCCTAGCACCAAACGATCTTCCATTTAAGAAGCAAAGTATTTTAAATAAAACTAACGTTATGTATAAACATTACTTGCTTATCCTTGATTTAATAAATAATACAAAAAAGTGGTGAATTAAGAATTTAAATGTAAACCTATTATTATTATACCTAGTAAATATCAGGTACAAATTGTTATTTTGTATTGTATAGATGTAAAAGCTTTCAAACAGCGAAACGGGGAGAGGTATGTAGAATACCAGGATGTTCCGTAGCCCCTGCAGCTCCTGGCACCCCCACACCCATAAGATTACCACAAGCTCCTCCAGAAACTTTTAAGCAGTTTTTGCTGTACGTTTATACAGGAAAAGTTAGTAACTTTTTATCATAACGAATGTGAATATACGAATACAAATATCATCTGTTGCAGATTTTGCTCCAAGATAGTGGAGTATTTGAAATGTTAGCTTTGGCCCAAGAGTTAGGCGTTGATGAACTAAGAACAGCCTGCGAAGATCATGTCACCTCAACTTTATCAGTGGCTTCAGCTTGCACTTTCCTAGCAGCTGCCATGGACATCCAGGAAAAATCACCAGGTATGTTACTAAAACCAATAATAAATACATGTAGTCCTTTATTTTACTAAAAATAAGGAAATGTAACAAAAAAAAAGACTGCGATGGCCGGGAATCGAACCCGGATCAACTGCTTGGAAGGCAACTATGCTGACCATTACACCACCATCGCACTTGTACATTGCAGTTTCCATATTGCATTTTCAGACTACTACGTTTTATTATTATAAATTAATCTTATAATAGATAGTATCTAAACTAAAACTTTAAGGAAATCGATAATTTCAAACTATTTTACCCTTTTTTTCATATATAAACAAATCATAATTTTTCTCTTCTTTTATGTTGGCTACAGTTACGAATTTGCGGTTGGTACTAATAAGTTTGGTTAGTTTGCTTTTTGTATAACGTCAGACTACGCTTACAAACCGGTAGAAACAAGTGTTGTTTTCAACAATTTTTAATAAAAATACTTCTTTTAAAAAATGGCTTTCAAACCGCAAAAAGTTCAAAAGGTTATGGTTCAACCCATAAACCTTATTTTTCGATATCTGCAAAACCGTTCGAGAGTTCAAGTTTGGCTTTACGAAAACGTTAACTTGAGAATTGAAGGGCACATTGTCGGCTTCGATGAGTACATGAACCTTGTTTTGGATGACGCTGAAGAATATTACGTGAAAACGAAGAATAGGAGACAACTGGGGCGTATAATGCTAAAAGGCGACAACATAACCCTTATACAAAATGTTAATCCACAGTCTTTAAACTAACTTGATAGTATGTGCATTGCATTGGACTTAAGTGACTGAAATAATCTTTTTAATTACCTATGTGTTTGCCCACAACTATAGTTTAGGCGATAAATGTAAGAGAACTTACAATTTTGCATAAATGTAATTTGAAAGTGAAAACATGTAAGATAAATAAAAGTTATTTGTATTTTGTTGTTTTCTTTGAAATGGTAGGTGGAAAGGCTGCTGCTGGCTTTGTGGAGAGATGTGTAAGCTATATTGGAGAAAATGCAGCAGAGTGTGTTCGTACAAATTCTTTCCTTTCATTATCAAAGGAAGCAGTTATTAAACTTATATCATCAGACTATGTAAGTAAAATGTTCTTGACAAATAACATATTTTTAATTAAAGGTAGTCTTGCTAATGCTTTCCAACATTCATGTTAAAAATTAGTTGTGTCTTGAAGAAGAGGATGTGTGGCGGGCAGTTTTAAATTGGGCAAAGTACCAAGCTGGTGTCACACAACCTACTGCCCATTGGACTGAAGAGGAAAGAGCAAGAGTTTGTCAACATTTGTCTACTGTAATAAGTCACGTTCGTTTATTATTAATTGGTTAGTATTTGTTTTTTTTGAAATTATATATAAATTAAAAAGTTAATGTCTATTACATAGATAGTCAAGTTTTTGCTGAAGAAGTGGAGCCAACAGGAGCTGTTCCAATGGAATTGAGCTTAGAGAGATACAGACACGCAGCTCTACCAAGTAAATATCGTGAGGGTTCAGAAGATCAGAGACTCAAGCCTAGAGTTTCACCTCATTTATTTCCTGGGTCATTAATTTTAGACCAAGACAAAAGCCACTATCAGAGAATTTTGAATACTTGGTTTGGCTATGCTAAGCAAACGTGGAGACTTATTTACAGAGCCAGCACTCATGGTTATTCAGCCTCTGCCTTCCACAGACATTGTGATGGAATCACCCCAACTTATGTTATTGTATTGGTAATTTTTTTTATTTACAAAATTATAATTTGAATTTATAAGAAAATTTATTTATAAACAAAGATATTATGTTTAGTCAAACTTGAATTCTGTAGGGGGCAAGAGGTGAAATCTGTGGAGGTTTTAGTGATGCACCCTGGGGCCGACCTACCGGGAAAAGTCATTACGTAGCTTCAGAAAAAGCGTTTCTTTTTACACTTTGCAATCATCAAGATTTACCACCTACTCAGTTTCATATAATAAAAAAACCTTTTGCAATTTGTTATCATCCTGAGTAAGAGACAAAACATTTTAAACATTACAAATACCAAATATAAACTATTTCTCATTGCAGTTCTGGGCCGATATTCGGTGCAGGTGCGGATTTACTTATTTCCAGTAATTGTAATAGCAACATGGACAGTTATTCAAATCTTCCCCACACTTATGATGGGGAAGGAGCATCTCCTGCAGCTCTTATGGGAGATTATAATTTTTCTATTGCTGACTATGAGGTTTTCACTCCCATGAGTACAACTTCCAAAATTTCAAAATCAGAAAGGTATTCCTAATAGATTAATTTTATTTATATGCATTAAATACCGGGAAAAGTAATATCAACTTGGACTTTTACGTTTTGCCTTAAATCTCTCAGACTGTAATAATTAATATTGTATTTTTAAAACATTGATTTGTACTTCCTTCTTTTATTTCAATAAATAATAATATTCAACAGATGTGTATACTTCATTTAACAACTAATATAATGCTTACTTTTTGAAAGTAAAGAGATGTCATTGTATCGCAAAGGCAGTTTTAATTCTTAATTATAAATATACATATATATATNTATACATATATATATATATATAACAAACACTTTAATTAACCAAAATACTGCAGTGATATTCATGTGGTAGATTTCATAATTGCACGAATAAACCGTACAAGCTTGTAAGTTGTAAAACGAGAGATGATAATAAAAAACCTCTTTACTGTTTTGTGACTACAACCTTACTACTATCTTTACATCATAATCTATTAATAAAAGGCTATGAAGGGGGCAAGTAATCACAAGAGCCATCGAGCCACCCATCTCTCCACCTTTCATTCACTTTAGAACAGTCAAATTTTTCTTTCCCTAACTTAACATTTATTTTATTGTGAAGATCACACAACCACTGACTGAAGTCCGCTTGTGACTCGACTTTTGGCGGATTTGATGTTAATCTGAAAGAATGATCATGAACGTTTGCATTACTTTAAAATTACCACTCACTCTTCTCTTAAATCTGCAGCACAATGTTCACAAGGATAAAATTTTGAAAATATTCTAAAGAAATTTTTCATATCAACTTTTTGTTCACAAGTTGGTTTATCTGGATATTTAGCTGCCATGGTATGTAATAGACCCCATGTCTTATTTCCCAATTCATCTTTATCGAGTGGACAATCGTCCCTAACTGGAAGAAAACCAATAGCAGGCTAAAATGATGCTTCATTTAGATTAATAGCTCGCATGTTCTACATAAATGTATTACACAAGCACCTACGTCTTCGCCCTCTGACTTATTATTAAAGCCGCCTTTTAAAAAATCTTTAAACGATGTGCACTGCCTACAGGGCTGCTCATCTAACGGACCTGAACGTCTCGACATACCGATCCATTAACACTTGGGTCGTTTAATAAAATTATAAATGTTTTAAGAAATTATAATACTTCCTTGAGTTAAATTAAGTAATACAAAAGATTGCAATATTTATGGCAGTATTTTACAATGTTGTGAAAACATTTTATTTAAGAAATATTTAAGGTTAAGATATGGTTATGAGGAGGAGAGGGGGGTCTTACTATCATTATATCTAATTCCCATTTTGCCTGCGTAGCCCAAAAGAACGTTTTTATTTTACTATTATTACCTTTTACTGAGCTCAACTACTATATTTTAAAAATTATAAGATTATTACCAATTTAAATATAAGTTTAATTACAAATCTGTAATTTAATTAACTGTCAAACAAAAATATGAAGATTATAAGTAATAATAATGACAGAATATAAACATAACCTGACAACTGAGAAGAGAAAATTATCTGAGTTGTGTTATTAACAGATTAAAACAAAACTTGGTAAAGAAAAATTAATATTCATTATGAATATTTTACCAAAAAAGAGGTAAAGTACTTCAGAGATATTTAGTCGTTAATATTAATAATTAAATAATTTAGGTGGCATGTTCGTACTAAAGAAAACATTGCAAGAGTCCGAAGAGATGAAGCCAATGCAGCAGAGGAAGAAAAGAAAAAACAGGAGAGACTAAAAATTGCTGTACGTGTGAATACAATAGTCCAATAATTGTATTATTAATCTTAATTACTCATTCCAATAAATCTCTTAAATGTTATAGGAAAGAGAAGCAAGAACTGAACTTCTTCGATTGAAAGCCAAAACAAATTTAAAAAGTGAAGATTTTATTCCAATATCAAAAAATGTAGAGATTTGTAATGAGGAAACAGGTCACATTAATTTCTTTAAAGAGGCAGAAGAAGGTAGAGCAGAATCGAATGAAATTAACAAAGAGCATGAGAAAGAGAAGAAAGAGGAACAAGAAAAATATGAAAAACAAATAGGATATTTGACATATTTAGGCCAGGACACAAATGAAGCTTTAAAAAAAAGAAGTTGGTATGATATACTTCCAGATAGAGAAAGCAAAGATAGTAGCGAAGTAAATATGAAAAGCAAAACTTTAGAGGATCCTCTAAATATAATGAAGAAATATTTAGAAAAGCCAAAGGCTGATGATAAAAATAAAGTACATGATATTCAGTATTTATCCCTTCTAAGTACTATGATCCAAAACTCTACTTCAAAAAGTATACATTCAGTTAAGGAAAGGAAAAGACATCGAAGTTCAAGTAATAGTAGCAATACTACACATAAAAAGAAAACTAAAAAGCACAAAAAAGGAAGGAGAAAGCATCATTCCCATTCCACGTCTGAAGACTCTATTGATGATGAAGAAAAGGAAATTAAAAAACAAAAGTTAGAACAATTAAGAATTGAACGATTAAAACGTGAAACAGAAGAAAGGAAAAAAGCAGAAGAATTGCTGAACAAATTGAGTGGCAAAGACAAAACAGTTGAAAATAATCTGCAACCAAAACAGAAATACAACTCACAATATAATCCATACATAGCCAAACAAAATTTTATGCAACAACATAAAGAAGTAAGATAAATGTATGTAATAGTCTGAATAAGTATAAAGAATGTTCACTTTACAATGATCTAGTCATTTGTTTATTTAAAGATGTATACTTGATAAAGTAAATTTGAGAAAAGCTTAAAAAAAATGTAAAGAACTCAATTTAAAATGCAATTATATTTGACAAATTTAATTATGAAAATTACGTACTTAGGTATCTTTTATTGAATAAATAGTAAAAATTGTTCCGCATTAAAGTACCCATCTACCATAAAGTAAACAAACAATTAGACCTTTGTCCTTTCTTTTATTTACAAACTAGAAAACATAAACATATCCATCAATTCCTTGTTATTGTAAGTTTTGATAAATCAGACATGTCTACATTTGCTGATTTTAAGTTTACTATTGTGCGTTTTCTGTTTTATCCTAATTAATAACAAAATAATAAACAATTCCTGTATATCATTTAAAGTTTTAAGGGTTTGCTACATAATTTTAAATTACAAGACTTCTTGATGTTTTGTGTTTTATATCTATGGTTAATAACTGTCAGTGTTAGCGAGTTTGGTGTTCTGTCTGTGCTGTGCCAAGTAAATGTTTTTTTAATCGTATAAAAATCCAATATGAACCCAATAAATTGAAGACTATGTTGGATGCAAATGACCGAGAAGTTAACAAGAGACGTAATAAAAAATAGTACAAGTATTATGTAGATAATTTGCACTGCCGGTACAATTACTGATTCACGTTGATATTAACTTAACCTAATAATTCGTTTGGCTTGGAATTTTTATTAATAAAAAGCAAAGACGATGGAAATTGGGACGTCCGATGATACTTTGTACTTTACCTGTTTAGAAGATAAACAAGCTTTTCTTTTGCACAACAGTTCAGTGGATATTTGTGAAGAAACTCCTCACCTAAATATAGAACCTATGTTTACCGAAATATTTTTTAGTGAAAACTATACCCCTGAAAATGCAGGTATATTTTGTTTTCTTTTTCATGTACGCAATAATTTAAATATAATAATTTGCTTTCTTTTTTATAATTGCAAAGTGTATTTTAGTAACCTCTAATGCATGACAGATTCTTTGTTAACATTGTTTATAATTTTTTTGAAAATTATTATTGTTTCATAATATTAAGTTTCAGAGGAATCATCTTTTAGTGTGACAAATTCAGGGAATTCTATACATGATCTGTCCACCGAAAATGTTAATAATGGTGGATCAGTTAGTAATTCCATACGTTCTCAAGAAAATAATGGTTTATATCCAGTAGAGGTATATTTATTTGTAAAAAAACATGTACGAATACTATTTAATTGAACTATAATGAAGGTTGCAGAGAAAGGCTTTGTGGCAACGGACTTGTTTACACCAACTGATTTACTGCTCCAACTTAATCTACAGTGTGAAAGCACAACTTCTAACCATCTTACTCATCAAAATAATCCTAGGGAGCAAGATATAAATAATGTTCAGACAATACTATATAGTGAAGATTTAACACTTGATGAAGATCATAGTCAAGATAAAAAAAATTCAAATGAAAATAGCAACCTAAACATTAAAAAACCTAATGATGTTTCTTTCAAAAATACAACGAACCCCAATCTAGATATGCATGAGTTGAATTCAAACACTGATCAAACTTCTAACCAGATAATTCACTTGTTAAATACAGATGGTTCAGTTATAAGCATTAATAAATCCTTATTGTCACCGAGTGTTTTTCAAAATAAGCCAATGTATCGAAAAGAAACATTGCAAGAATTCTATGAACTTGTATCAGCATTTAAATGCAAAGAATGTGGGTTTCTATGTGAAAAGGATGAAGAAATAATTAAACACATCAATGAAGTTCATCCTAAAACTATAGAAACAAAGGACACTCCCAGTGATTCTCTATTATCAGTAACCGTAAGTTTGTATTAATTCCATATTTCATGTTACTTGATTCTTATAAAATATGTGTGCTTAATTTGCTTTTAGAATAATAAAGTAGAAAAAAAAATTCCCAAATCAACTGAGAAAAATATGGCAGAGTTAGACAAAGGCCCTTTGCAGAAATTACTGAATAAAGATATTAAAATGGTATCTATTTTAAATAAGAAAAATAATTCCCATAACATCAAAAAGACATTATTCTTGTGTAGTCAGTGTAATATAGGCTATACCAAGAAGGAAACGCTAAAATCTCATATGATAAGGGTAAATTTCACTTACAGTAACAATGCATAAATACACATGTACCAGTAGCATTGCAAGCATTAATCGTTACTATTATTAGGCTCATCCTATAATAAAAACAGTGCCAAAACAACCTAAACAAGAATACATAGAAACTGCAAATGTTATGGAAATGAAAGTTAAAGAAGAGGAAAAAATTATTCAGAATAAATTGAAATCAACTGCTAATTTGATAAAAAAACATCAGAAAGCTTCCAAAAAGATAAAGTATAAAGGTTTTATGTTATTTAAAATTATTATTTGATTAAATTTCAATTTGCAAACAGATGTTCTATAAAAGGCTGTGAATTACGTTTTGCCAGAGAAGATACGCGAAAAAGACATGAAAGTTGTCACATTGATGGTCACAAAAAACAGTTTGCATGTACAGAATGTGGAGTAAAGTTTTCAATTTGGAGAATTTGCTCTACACACTTGTGGAAATGTCACAAAATTGACATGGACTTATTGACTTGTCCCATGTGTAATGATTTTAAAGCAAACTCCTGTTGTAAGTATTTTTTTAATTTAACTGACAAATTAAATTAGAGATCCTACAATAAGCTGTCCGAAAATTTTCGTTGTAGTTTTATGTAGGTATAATTGTCAATTTTGAAATAAAATTGCTTTCTTATAGTTCGTCTTATATCTCACATGTCTATTCATAACGAGGAAAAGCCTTTTCTGTGCAACATATGTGGCAAGGCATTCAAAACTATCTCACAGTTGCGAACCCATCAAGTTATTCACAAGGAAGTGGTAAGAAATGCAGTACTTTTGTAGTTTTTAGGAGAACAGAACATTAAATCAAATTCAAAAATAATCTTTATACTGAATTGCCTTAATAATAAATTAATTAGTTTAATTAGTAAATCCCTACAGAGATAAACTTAGTTACGTGTTTATAGGAAGAGTGGTACTTAATTAAATTACTAACTTACCAATATCTATTAAATACTTCTATTTAAGTATCCTTTTTATTGATTTTCTATTATATTTCTTTTAGCCCCCAGGATGGTTGGCTCAACAGCAATGCACCATTTGCCAAAAGTTTTTTGCCAACTCAAAAAGTCTTAAGAAACATATACAGTGTGTTCATAACAAGTATAAACCTTTTATATGTAACGTTTGCGGCCACAAATCGGCACGCAAAGCTATGTTGGAGCTTCATCTGAGACAGCATACTGGTGAGAAGCCTCATAAGTGTTTGGTCTGTGAATACAAGACAGGGGATCACAATTCCCTTCGCAGACATATGATGCGTCACAGTGGCGACATGAAGTATGCGTGTCCGCACTGCGACTACCAATCCATACAGAGTGCCGCATATAAAAAACATTTAGCTAATAAACATCCAGGACAAGGGGGTTCGTACTTTTGTGAACTGTGTTCATATCATACAGTTAATGAGAACACCTACGCTTCACACCTGATGGATCATGTAAAGGGATTAATACCAAGCAATATTCGGGGTGAAGGTATGTACAGTATTTTACTTTCCATATTTATCCTCTAAAGATAATTTAATTCGCTATTTTTATTGCTAATGTCATAACTTTTCCTTTAAAATTTGTCAGCTTAGAATTTTCCTTTTTAGTGAAGAATAACTCGATTAACAGCACAGAAACAAATACAATAACGGAAAAGAGTTTTGTTGCAGAGCCCAAGAAGAAAAATGTAAGACTTCACAACAGTATTTCTTTATTCATAAATTATTTTTGTGGTTTATTTTTTAGGAAGTTGAAGATGACGAAACCCAGAACTGTTTCTTATCTTTAGATAATAGTGATGAAACTGTTGATACAGGTGGAATCACCATTCCAGAAAGTTTAGATTTGTGAAGTTATTCAAAAGAGTTTGTTAAAAAGTGAATGAATAATTAATGTTAAAAGTTAAAAGAACTGAATTGTAAGTACGTACTTTGATGCATTTAATTGTAGGACAATTTGATTTAAATTCCTTCAGAATTAATGACAGGTAAATTGATTGTCTGTTTTACTTCATATTGAAGTTTATTACTCTCATCTGTACTGCTGATTAAAATAATTCATTAATACTGTGATAATTAATTTTGTAGCACTCTTGTAAGGTTTTATAATAATAATAGTGAATAAAATAATTGTTTAAAGTCCTTATTCTGTCTTTACTAAAGAAAAAG
>NW_020442313.1:1631455-1637450 GCF_000699045.2 Agrilus planipennis
AATATAGTAATAATTTTTAATATTATAATTATTCATACATTTCCGATAATAGGTTTTGGCCTCGTTTTAAAAATGAGTTTCTTGGTAATAATGTGTTTAGCGACATACTCAGTTTGATTATCTTTTGTTGAAACTTTATTCTTCACTAAAAGGGCATAGGGCTTGTCTAGTGTGACCTCCTTCCCGTGCAACAGGTGGTGTCCTATTAGGAGAAGAGGAGTTCCCGTTTTGGTAAAGTGCAAATCGCCAATGAATTGACCTTCAAACGGCGAATCACTGTGAGATTTCAAATCACCCTGTAGTTCTATTATGGCCCATGTAGAATTGTTTTCTTTATCTGTTCTAAAAAATGGTAGTAACTTCTTAAAAAGTTGTACAACTATTGCGAATATACTAAAATTGAAAAGTTTATTTTTTTAAAATTAAACTCCAATTTCTATGTAAGTATTTATGTAAACGTATTTTATTTAAATTACAACGACATAAAAACGCTTAATAAGCAATTATAAAAATAATAACCAAATACCATGCTTAATATTAGATAAAATAAAGGCCATTGCCGGGGTCTTCCACCTCTACAATTCACTAAAATTTTTAATGTCTGAACTTTTTAAAGAGAGGATGCTTCACTGCTGTTGAAGACGATGCACTCTTTTTGTATTCGTAATAAACAGCATCATCTGCTCCAGACATGGAGCTTAAATGGCCGGCCCTCCTTGTGGCACTGCTTCCTCCTCTTGGGCCCCCTTCGCCGGGAATTTTCTCGTCTTCGCAATCAATATCACTTGCAGCTAGTACCTAAATAAATAGCAATTTAAAATAAAAAAGATCTTATTGCTTTAATTAAATTCTTACTTGTTGTAACAGTTGTCCCTGTTCTTCCCTTGTTTTGTACATTAAGTCCGGTTCCTCTTCCATGCCAGCAAGCTTTGTAATTACTTTATAACTGTATCCTTGATTTATCAAAAACCTTTGTCGTTTTCTTGAATAATTCATCTCCATGGTGTCTTGAGAAACGAGGGTATAAAAGAAAGCGTTGTATTCTTCAGCAATGGCTCCTTTTTTAGCTCGAAGAATACGCCCCAAACGTTGCGCTTCCTGCCTCCTGGACCCACCATGGGACGAGATCTGTACCAAGACGTTAGCTTCTGGTAAATCAAAAGAAGTGTCAGCCACTTTACTGACAAAGATAGTGTTGACTTTCGGATTGAATTTGAAGTTTTGTAAAATTTGAATCCGTTCACTTTGAGTGGTGGGACCATAAATGTAAGGCTTGTTCATTTTAATTGCGTAATGCTTTAAAGCAAATACGTTATCAGAGAAGACAATGGTCTTGTCTCCTCTTCTTTCGTGGTATCGAATCAGGTATTGGCATGCCCGAAACTTGTGGGGGTTCATCACATATAGCAAAAGCCTTTTGCTCGTTTTACAAACGAGATACTCGCGATAGAATTCGGGAGTCATGGGACACCACACTTCAGCGCACTGGACTCTAGCAATGAACCCTCTTTTTTGAAGTTCCAACCAATTTGCTTCATACAATTTCGGTCCAATGAGAAAATTAAGATCTGCAATTTTGTCATCTTCTCTAAGTAAAGTTGCTGTAAGACCAAGTTTGCAATGGGACTGGACGATGGTTAAAACTCTTCTAAACATTTTGGCTGGAATAGTGTGGACTTCATCTAAGACCATAATCCCCCATTCTTGTTCTTGAAGCCACTTCATCGTTTGTTCTGCTTCCCATGAACGTCTTTGCGTATGGGTAATCATGGAATACGTGGTGACCAAGATGCTGCAGCCCATCGGCTTGTCTTTAGCTTCAGAAGTAAAACGACAAATCATACTATCGTCCGCTGTTGACCACATTTTGAATTGTTGTTTCCATTGTTCGACGGAAACGCCTGAATTACATAACACAAGAGCCCTTTTGCGTACGGTACAACAGGCCGTTACGCCTACTAATGATTTACCGGCACCACATGGTAAGACGATTACACCAGATCTTGCACGACCATTACCGAACATTTTGCGTAGACTTTTTTCCTGGTAAGGACGTAATACTGCTGATGGTTTTAAATCAATGTTAATGTCCGGATTGACTGTGTCGTTTCGAAAATCATATTCAGCTAAAAGAGGATGTTCAAGTTCAATACAGCGTTTTTGTAAGACTTCAATTTTTTCCTGGTTCACTTCGAAAGAAACAGTATTTAAAGCCGCCTCTTCTTCGTCGTCTTCCTCATTATCCATTTTTTCGTAAAAATTTGTGATATCATCTGGTACTACAGTGGTACTCTCCGTGCTCTGGTCAGAAGTACTAGGTTTTGTCCCAAAAGTTGGAATGCTTTTCTTGTCTTGGATCTTAAATATTTTTTTATACATGCAATAAACAACTTTCATAATCTTATGATTTTGATGAAATTAAATATAAATCTTCACCAAAATCACAAATATGGAATAAACTTTTAAGTAATAATAAATAACTTATATATGCTTACTTGTGTAATTAAACCATCTACATCGGACTCATTTTCTGCATTTCTTCTCAATCGACATTCTTGTATCACGGGATCTTTTAACAATTTCTGCAGCACCTCTGGGTAAGGACTCTCAACAAAATACTTATTATGTTTCAATACAAGCTTAACCTTTCCATAAGATAAAGTGCACAGTTTAATAAATTCCACTATGCCTTCAGGTACGCTTGTTTTGCTTAATCTTTTTAAATATTCAATAATGTCATGAGTCTGAAGTCCAACACTAACAGCAGCATACAAAGAATATGCAGTAAGTTTGTATTCATGAATAAATTCTGGCCTGCATACAGGTTCTGATATGGCTATCAAAAAATCATGGGCATGTTTATAAACAGGGGAAAATGATTCAAGAAATATATGTCCATTAGGAGCAACCCATAAAGGACGAGAATTGTGATCGGATTTCAATATCATTTGCGACCTATAATCTTTGGCTCCAAATTCATCTTCTTGAACGCCTTGATCATTATTTTCGGCATTACGACCTGCAGCCCCTGGTACAACAGCTCCTTCTACATCGTTAGAATCGTCGTCTTCCATTGCCCATTCTTCTTCATCGTCTTTTTTTCTTTTCTTAGGTTTACCTTCGTTCTTTGAGTAAAAACGTTTTGTAGGTGCCATGTTTAGGTTTCCAGAATTGGGCAATTAATTGAAATATTATGTTCCTTTGCGCCGATTTTCTTCGTTCTTTCAGTATATATACTTACATTTTTTCCGAACATAAATAAACTTAACTGCACTTATAATTAACCGGCAAAATTAACAGAAAAACAGATTATTCGTAACGTAACCTTCAATTTTAAACGTCAAAAGTGAAGGATTATACCGGAATGTGGCGACATCTGCTCAAAAACTGAGAAGGTTTATTATAGTTTATAATGTGTCGCTCCCGTAAACCTGAGAATCTATAATTATGTGTTAAGATACCGTTTCGAAATTTTAAAATAAATATATAAATTAAATTCATAAATTACTGATATTTGCATAGCATTGCCTTTCACTCCCAAAACATTTACAGATTTTTATAAAACACCAATAATAAACAATAGCTTCCGAGTAATTTGCGGAATCAATGTTAGTATTAAATTATTAATGTGAAAAATATTTTAAATTAAACTTACGTTTTTATTAATATCGCCATTCTTTACCAGACAGTATAAAAGTACCTAACTACGCAATAATATATTTAAAATAACAATAAAAACATCGACACATTGCAATCTACCATTGATGCAATCTACAACGAACGTAACCTATAGATATATATACTTAACCTCTCAATTTATTCTAACCAATTTTAGTATGCAACTTAAAATGTGATGTGTGATTACAATGTTTATGTAATAATAAGTTATTACATATTGGTCGTGCAAATATGAGTGCACCAGCAGTACATAACGTCAGGTTTTATAAACCTAAACCATATGCAGCTTACTGTATGGTATTGAAGAAGTCTGAGAATCTTCTTGCAGTAGGAAGGTAAGTACTTTTAATTCTCTTTTATAAAAGAGTAACGTGTTCTTCTATTTGTTTTTGATATTAATTTTTCAATTTCACTCAAAGGTCAGATGATAGTATTGAAATTTGGAATTTAAACAACGCCCCTTTCATTGAACGAAGAATACCCCCAATAGTAGATAATAATTACACTCAACAGTTATGCTGGTGTAACGATAGGCTGTTCAGTGTTAATTTGAATGGATTTTTAGTAGAATATGATTTATACAATTTAACTGTTAGGCATAAAAGTGCAGTAACTGGCGAAGCAGCATATTGTTTAGATGTAAATAACAGTAATTCTCAAATAGCTGTTGGTACTGAACAGGGTTATTTGAATATATTCTCAGTAAACGAGGACGTTTTGTTTGAAAAATTCTTGGACAAGCAAGAAGGCAGAATCTTATGTCTAAAGTATTTTCCAAATGGGAAATATATTGCATCCGGTAGCATTGACACTGTTCGAATTTGGAATGTAAAAAGTGGCCAGGCAATTCACAGAATCACTACAGGTCGGGCAGAAACAAATAAAGAAACAATTGTTTGGGATTTACAAGTTACATCCGAAGGTATCGTTATAAGTGGTGATTCAAGGGGGAAAATCACATTTTGGGATGGAAAGATCGGTTCTCAGATCGAAAGTTTTCAATCTCATAGGGCCGACATTTTATCAGTTTGCCTATCTAGTGACGAGAAAACTCTGTATTGTGCAGGTGTCGACCCATTAATTATTTCTTATGAGAAGGTGAAAGTTAAAGGTACATCCCAAAAATGGGTGAAAAGTATTCAAAGAAAGATTCATGATCACGACGTTAGATGTCTAATTCTGCTTAAAGATAAGCTTTATTCTTGTGGAATAGATGGATATTTGGCATGCAGTTATCATCCTCCCAAAACTGTTCATAAATTCCCTCCCCTGTTGCCCTCTTCATGTATCAGTATTAGTACAGAAAGAAAAATTGTACTTTTACAATATTCCCTGCAAATAGAATTATGGGAATTGGGTAAAGTAGACACGGGGAAAGAACAAGAAGGTCTTTTTAAGTTGGATTCATTACCAAAAAAACTAGTTCAGATTTTCAGAACGGTTAAGAATTCAAACAATGAGGAAGAAAATGAGGGAATTATTTGTTCTGCATTATCTAATGATGGGAAATGGATCGTGTTCAGCACAGATACGGCTGTTAGAATTTTTAATTTCAAATATGTGAGTTGGTAATGCAGAAGACATTCTATACTGTGAACCGTAATAAGTTGTTCACATTACATGGCTGTTATTATCAGCATTATATAATAAACATCTATAATTAATAAAATACATATAAAAGACAGCAACAAATGCATAAAAGTATAATAAAATATCTACTTGTTTGCTTCTAAGAATTTTTTATTTTTTGGATAAATAGTGGCTTTTTCTCTTAATCTTTGTATAACTACCATGTCATTTACTATCGTTTGTTGATTGACTGAATTAATACATTTAAAGCGTTTATAGCCATCTAATAAAACTGTACAATACTATAGTTCAGGACTAACAACGAATCGTGTACCTATCAACTGGGGAAATACCAAATATATCGGGGGTTTACAGAGAGGAGAAACAATAACGGCAAAATATCGATTTATAAAAGCCAATGAACATGCATTTCTGTGAGCGAAGGTTTAGCTTGTTCACGGTATACGGTGGCCTAGCATAATTAATGTGCTGTTCACATTATACGGTTTTTTTTCAAACTGATACAAGGACGTCTTAAAATAAGCAGTGAACAAATTAACCCATACAATTATCAAGGAAAAATAACTGTTTTCATAAATTCCTATTCAATTTCCTTTTATTCAATTAAAGTCTAAAAGAATAAAACTATTATTATAACTTATTACCAATATTTTCTATATTCTTATTTTTTTCAAGTATTAAAATATGATAGAATAGACCACAGTTAATAAAATAGCTACAATTTGGT
>NW_020442313.1:1640162-1648672 GCF_000699045.2 Agrilus planipennis
GTAATTATTCTATTTATTTACACTACTGTTACTATTCACTGTTCTATTTATTTCACTTCTATCACTTTCAATTTATCTCTTGATTCACCTCTGCAACGGTCAATTTATTTCTACTCTACTTCGGCGATCGTCTCTTCCTTTTTATACTCCCTTGCCTCCTTTCGGGAACGTTCTCCAGCCGTCCAGAGAAGTCTCGTTTTATTTGAACGGTTTAATTGCTTTCTCGGAACGCAGGTATGACACACACGTTTACAGATACGGCGCACATGAAGAAAAGCGCCCCCGGCTAGTCGGCGAATCGATAAGCTGCTCACACACACGTATGCCCGATCGCACACAATCAGGCTCGTGGTCGCTACAGTATATATAAAAAAAGGGTGGATAAATGAATGCCTGCCAAACGTTTTGTTTTTTGCTCAAAAAGAAGTGCAACAATTCCAAGGAGAGAAAGTTAACACCCCTATTCATACTCAAATTATGCCAATCAAAATCAAACCCTTTTAGAAAATCTAAAATAAGATACATTGTTTCCATTTTGGCATAAAGAAAGTGGTTAGAAAGAATGGCCACTAATGATGAAAGAGAAGTCAGGGATTTTTTCTCATGTGGATACTCCCATGTCCAGTGGTTTTTAATCGGAAGATGTTATAAACGACCATCTGAGTAAAGCTTTTCAAAGACTGAACGATTCATCTGTTGTAAAGCGTTCAAAGTGCGCTTATTCCCGTCAACTCACACCAGTAGCATACGTAAACAAAGAGTAGAATTTATCATACGTTCGGTGACAGTGGGTCCGTCCGTTGGTGGTGGTGCTTTCGGGGTCGTTTCACTTTGATAAATGGATACCTGTTCCGAACTGAAACTGCCGTTTTTCGGGCTGCAGCAACGGAAAATGCCGACGTCATCCTGACTGACTGCGCGAAAATTGCATGCATATTCGCAACAGTAAAGTATTGCGACGCGAGAACAAGTCGTAAAACATTACTTGATTGATTGCAATTCAGTTTTAAACCCGTGGTTTTCAGAAGCAAATGTATGATGCGAAAATACATTTGACAGATAAGAATAAAACACGGAAATAGTTATTTCTAGATAAATGTAATTAAATATACTTCATTTACTTTCTCTAGCGATGTGTCCCTTCCAATGTCTTGGATGCTCGCTGGCAAAATCGTAGGTAGAGAGAAAAAAGCTCATTATACTCTCGACTCTTGTTCATTAAACATACTTTTTCATACAGTACCTGCCGAAAGTTTTGTTCAGTCATGAATAGTAGTGCGAGTCGAAAACAGGCGTTGAAGTCTTTAATATGTCTTCAAATATAAATAAACATCTCGTTGATATTTTCAGTAGTACATGGTACCAATAACAGCACATTTGAGCAATGCTATTGTAGTGGATAAAATGGTCAATTTTTCCGTGCAGTAATATATGGATTATACGCTCCTCACCGGTTAAGAGTTTGGCCGAGAGTTGTCTTCTTCCTTTTCTGGCCTAGTGCTGTTCTTTTCTACTTTGCGCCGGTCAAACTGAAGGTCACATCGCTACAGAAAGTAAACGAAGTATAGCTTTCTTAATATTATACTCAAGTTTGAATTAGGTCATTAATTTTTCATTGCCAAAGTTCGCACACACAAATTAATGACTCTTGAAAGAATTGTGTAGAGAATTCTCTACAAAACGGTGTCTAGTAGTTTCCTATTTGTAGGAACAAATTTTGAAACATTTATCGGTTTGGGATAAGAAAAATGTTGCCTTATTTAGGGTTTTCGAATCCAAATCCAGCGACACTTTATTGCTGAACTTCTAATGTCTGTTTTCTTGTCACAAAAACAATCTTAGTGATTATAAAAGGTAGCCGGTAGGTTTCTTCACAAATTGTGTGATGTATTATGAATTTTGGCAAATCTTTAGCATTTTTTGTTCCAACTGTATTCCAAACGAAATAACACATGAGCATCCAAAATCCATTTAAATGTAATTATACTTTATGCTGGTCTCACTGTTTTTATTACCTCATTTTCTTCTGTGGTACTATATTAACCACATCTTTCCAGTGATTTTTCGGCTTGCTGTGTAATCGCCTTCTTATCGTGCTGCCTTCCCAAATTTGGTATAAAATACGTAATTCTTCCCTTCTCATAATGTAAAGTGTGACCAGTCTGTCGTACTCTTCTACTTATAGTTTCCACTACTACTTCTACTGGTTCTTTTAAAAGTTCCCTAATTTCTTCATGTGTCCTCTTCTTTACAGTTATTACAATTCCAGCTTCCAAATCCACCTTATACAGTTTTAGTTTAAACTGTTCAATTTCTGGACTTTGTCGTAACTCATTTGTGCTTTCGTCATTAGAAGTGGCGTAATCTGTTTAATCCCGAACCCCAGGAAAGTCTGGGAGAGCATGTTCTGATAGCGGCACGTAATGAATTGCTAAATCGGAGACGCCGGAGTCGGTAGCGACAGGCGGCGGCCAACGTTAGGATATAATAATAATGATGATGATGGCAACGGCAGCAGCCATGCACCGAGTAGTTACACCGCCACCCCGCGTCACGCCCTGAAATGCATATTAATTAATCAGCGCCTGACGACTAAGGGTTGAAGCGAGCGGTGCAGTGTGCCCAATGAATGGCCAACGTTGCAACACAACTACTATGGACAGACAGACAAACGAACGGACGAACTGAATAGAACCGGGGACGTTGACGGACGATCTGAAGTTTCTCGGAAAATTGCAGAAGGAGGCGCGCACTAGAGAGAGCTTTTGCCGGTTTTTGTTGTCGTTGTCGTCGAGTTTAGGAAGTTCCAATGGACGGAGCTCCGGGTTCAACGTTCGCTTTCGCTAACTAACAACGGCAGTTATTAAATACTGTCAACAAAATACGTACATAGCGCCTTAGTTTCCATTTAACTTACCCCCGACTGCTCGTAGTGACGTATGGCAAAAAGACCAACACAACCATTCAGCTTCTATTAAGTTAATTTACAATTAGTTTAATCGCAACTTCAACTGCAGAAGTTGCTAATTTAATAGTAGAAAAAACTTAAGACAATCGACCTTTTACTGGTTGCCTCTAATTTTTACTTTATTTGTAAATCCTAAATTAGCTAACGACTACCCGCTTCGCTGGAATTACATTCTTTCTTAATCTAGACGGTTGTTGGTGGTCGATTTGCAAAGAATTCTCGAATTATAGAAGATGCCACAAAATATGAAAATGCATCAATTTAATGTCTAAGAACCCAGCTATATCTGTCAAGCATAGTAGTTCTGGAGCATTCCAGAATGTTCCCGATTCTTTTGGTCTAGTTCAGTCTATAACATTCTACTTGATGTTAGCCCTAAATCTTCCAGAACATTCTAGATCAGGACCACCGTAAAAGCATTCAAAATCATTTTAGTAGGTACATTCTCACTTATTCTAAGCGGGTGCTTGGTGGTCAGAGTCAGCCCCACCATTTACACATAAACACTCTCACCCTAGGACAAATCCTAGACATTTGGGAGCATTAGAATGACACCGTTAGAAGCATTCAAAAACATTCTACTACTTTGTGTTTGATGACTAGTGGTCGACCCGCAAACCCACACACCCGCCAGTGTGGATTTTTATACATACACCTACAGGGGTTTAAAGATACTTTTCTAGTTGGGGGGCTTGAATCTTCCTTGGCCTTCCGCTTGTACAGCCGGTGCAGACGTATATCTCTCAAGTTAGATTCGTAAAGTGGTCGAAAATTGTGATAATAAAAAAGCCATAAGAACGGTGATGCGAACAGCTCATCAGCCATATGTTCTGGAGAAATCAAATAAAAGTTGACTTAAATTGTAAAAATGAGTCCCAATGTCTATGAGGATAAGATTTTCGAAACTCTCAATATCAGAAACGTCATTTTAATCTTCTTATAATTTTTACAAAATTCTTTATCTGACTAAACTCTTTTTGGAGAAAGGGGAAGGAAACTGATTGTAATCCAAAAATATGTGTTTTACAATTTAAAAGGAATGTGCAAGCAGGGTTCTTTCATATGATATAATACTTAACCCCGATAGTATCCCACTTTTTTTGCATTGAAAATATGTATTAATTTATATTTACCAACCGATAAAGTAATGTTTTATTTAGGATCCATTGGAACCTGATAATAAAATTCCAAAATTAGGTAATGAGAGGCGCGAAGCTAAAAGTTCCAAACAGCATGTAACTGTTAAACTTATTAAGAAGTACAAGGTAGGTCATATGCCATCAAGTTTATAAATCCTATACTATTTTAATGTATTTTTAGCATTTAATGTACTTAAATTGGTTGTCGCAAAATGAAATGATTGCAGTTGAAGTTAAACCCTTAAGTTTAACCGAACAACTACCACCATGCCTTAAACAAAACTTATTTGGTACAAAATAATTTTGTTTCGACAATTTTTTTTAACAAATAATAAATATTCTTTAAAAAGATTTTGTTTTTGATTTCTTCTTCGGTATAGTTTTTTAGTTGTCTTTACATTTGAATGTAGTTGTTTATTTGCATGTTTTTATAATTGCTTGTATATGAAGTAATGAGGTAAGTGGGTAAATTTGAATTTTTGGCACCACAAACAACAAAAGTATGGATTTTACGATTATGGAACCCATGGGCGTCGTAAGAGGAGATCAAAAAATTGAACTTACCATAGAGATATTAGAATAGAGTAACAAAATCCCACCTAATCAATTGCTCTGTTGTGTCGCCCGGTGCGAGGGAGAACAGTGCATAGTGTCTCTGTGTATTTCTTTCTAACCATAAGGGGTTAAAAAAGGCAGTTTCTTCAATGTTACAGACAGACATATCAATGTTATCAAATGTTAAAAAATAATTAAATAATTATTAAATTCTCTTATACCTAATAAAAAAGAGAACTTTGTTTAAACAAGTAGGTAATTACAATTAACAGTATACTAGTTGTATAAATTTTTATTTATCTTTGGTAATTAAAGTATTAAACATTTTCTTCTGCACTCCTTTAAAATTATGCTAGTTACGCCCATGGCAGCTAGGTATTGCAGAAATTTTTCTTTTTTATTTTTTATTAAAATTTAGCTGGCAATGAGTAAATTATTGTTTTCAAACTTCTAAAATTTAACAAAAATAACAGGTTATAATCGAAATTAACTAATTAAAATGATAGAATATAGGTTCCACATAATCTATCTACAAAATTGAGGTTATAATATTCGTATTTATGACATTTTGTATTTATGTACATCAATAAGTATGAATAACGTGATGTTTCCTGACGGTAAGTGAAATACTATGGGCATGGTTATACTTATCATAGAAGATGTAAAAAATTATCTGGAATGGCGTGGTCGCGTTGGTAGATGTACTTTATAAATCGAATTTGTTCGGTTTTAAACATTTCCGGTAGTGTTTTCATGTATAAAGTTAGCTGTACAGTAATTGTTAATAGTGTTTTTGTAAGTAGCATTTCCGTTTTTGTAAAGATAAGTGTGCGAATGTGTAATAACTGAAAACTGAAACATGGTTGTTTCAACGGCATCGAGACGAAGGAAGCCATATTTGTACTGTAGACAACAAGTGCGTAAGTATTACAACTTATGTTATTCTTTTGTTTTTTTATTATTTATAATTCTTATAACCAGCAACATAACTAACTAGGTAATTGTATGAAAATTTATTCTACCGTCAAGGAAGGTGTCATAAATAATACTTTTACCCTTGCCTTTATTTGAAGGTAGGTAGAAGGTCTTTGCATATTTTTTTGAAAGTATATGGTTCTAATACTTATTACACCAACATTATACTATAAACTGGTAAAGGTGGTGGTAAATCGGGGGGATACAGGGTATGTCGAGGACTTACATACATGGGAAACTTCTCCAAGTTATTGGAAAAATCGCTGGATCGCCATCCAATAAAACCTGAAACAAAAAAAAATTATCGACTAAAATTCGTCAATCATTAGTAATCTTTTGGTATTTTCCTCCTCTTGTCTATCTGCCATTTACATAGTTAAATTCAGTATGCTATGTAATTAGATGATCCAACAAACAATAGAAACTATTTTTTTGGTATTTTTTACCTCCCTTCTTTAGAGTGAATATCTGGTGTAGGCACTTAAAATTGTAGCAAACGAATATCATGAAAAATTGAGAAGAAACTCGTAATTTCATTATTTAGTTACTGGTTGAACCTGTTCAAATCTGGATGGTGAGTATCGTTGTTGGTGATCAAAAGAAAAACCTTCTATAGTCGGAATCATGTAATAAAACATGATAAACAACTGATTTATAAAATTATTTTGTCAAATAACTGATGTCTACACTACCTAATTTAGAGGAAGAGTACAACTTTATGGTTTAGAATCTAACTTTGTAGCTGAGATTTAACAGAATCATTAATTTTAATACTGATGATTTGTTCAGGTGTTTAGTAGATCATTTTCTATTTTATAATATTTGAAAGTTGAAATGGATAGGCCAGAATTAGATATAGTAGACATTAGTGAAGTCCGTTGGTCAGAAGCTGGAGAGTTCTGACGTAGAGAAGATGGGAACTTCTGGGGTGGAGACTTTGGAGGAAGGTAATTCGGTTGTAGAAATTGTAATGCGTAAGAAAGCAGGACAAAGTGTAGATAGTTATTTACAAAAAACTAATAGGATAGTTATGATTAAATTAAACTCGAAACTGGCAAAACTGTAATAGTCCTGGTCTATATGCCTAACATCATCTTACAATGATGAAGACATATGCAAATATAGAAGACGCGTTAAGTTTCTTCAATGCAGTAATAAGTGAAGGTAAAGTAGGTGTAAATAACAAGTTCTTTTGAATTAAGTAGTATAAATGATACGGGAGATAGACTGATCGTCGCGGATCCTTTATTTGCCCATAATGTTAGGAGTGGTTATACGTAGAAAATTTATCAGATTACATACTTGTTAGGCAAATGTTTAAAAATTATGCTCCTGGATAACTGCTACAGTAAATAGATAGCGACCATAATCTAGTAGTTATGAAGACTAATCTTAAATTTAATATTCTGAAGAAGATGGAAGGTCCGAAATGTCCTAACGTAGAAAAGCTAAAATGTAACGAAACGCGTCATAGGCTAGGCGCAACAACAGACGAAATATTAAAGGAGTCGGGAGAAACGAATGACAGGGACATAGAGACAGAATGATGTAGATGACAGAGATATATTAGGTTTTAGACAAAACAAAAGTAGAAAACCCTAGATAACAATCAAGATTGAAGAATTAATAGAAAAAAGGCGGAAATACAAGAACAAGACAAACGGAGAAGGCCAAAAAAGATATAAGGCGATAATGTGGGAAATAATTAGGAAGTATAGCGCAGCGAAGGAACAGTTGATTGATATGAGGTATAAAGAAGTAGAAGAAAAAGTTGAAGTAGGTAAAACGGATGAGGCTTAAGGCAAAGAAACGAAACAGGGTTCATTTTGACGGAAAATTACGAAAAGGCAGATAAGTGGAAAGAATATTTAGAGTACCTGTACGCAGGCCAAGAGTTAGGAGATATATTAGAGAAGGAAGATAGTGTGGAGATAGGTGAGCTAGGTTACCCCATAATGAGAGAAAAATTTGATGTAGCATAAAAAAATTATTAATTCGTATTTCCTTAAGACTAGAATATCCTACATCCTTAACTGTTTGTAAACAACAACTTAATATATATATATATGCCTACCTCTAGTCCTCTTAGTTACTGTTTCTGATTCTAATGTGACTAACTAAGCCTTTGTTGCATCTTTACAATACTATAGGTTTATTTTATTTTGCATACTAATTTTATTATTGTCGGAAATTTTAAGTATTATTTTCTATTTGTATACAAATTCAATTCTATTATTCATTTTATTATTTAGCTACAATTTTCAGATATATATTATTTATCAAATGCAAACAGTAATCTCAGTATTTTTGAACCATAAATTTTATAATGTATTCTACTATCTTATTGTAACATTTCTTCCTTCGAAAAGTCACGTTCGCTATATTACTGTAATTTCCAAATTTAAATTCATGTATTTTGTCTGTACCTGAAATGGGGTATTGACCTGACTGACAGGGTCGCCTTGCACCCTTAGTGCTATTGTTAACGCCCACTGGCGAAACTATTTAAGTATCAAATCAGTATCAAAAACAGTATCGAAACAGTATCGATAACAGTATCAACATAGCAACAATCAATTCACATTCATACTCAATTAGAGCCTACTTTTATACTATTACATTTAATTTTATTCATTTAGTTTATTTTAATTCTACGTGTAAGTTAAGTGTTGACTATTAAATATTTAAAACAACAATCGTTATCATTTACATAAAATAGTTTGCTCGCAATTAATTTGGCGTGTAAAGTGAGAATACCAGAAAGAACTCTTTCAATTAAAATTTATTTTCTCACAACAAACAATAATATTAATATTTTTATCGCCCAGAATATCTTAAATCCATTTGACCTTCTCGTGACCCTTTACATAAAT
>NW_020442313.1:1649146-1654069 GCF_000699045.2 Agrilus planipennis
TGTTACAGTGTAATTTCAGTTGTATTTATTAGGATTAGGGATAAGTATGCAATATTAAGCATGGTGTAATTTTTAATATTTATATAAGTTACTGCATTGGCTGCTATAGTGTATAAATGTACATTATTACAAATATCACCCTGTTGGGGCCTCTCAAAACATTTGGTCCCAATAGATAAATTCTGCGAAGGCTTCGTCGGTCAGCTACCCTTATTTAATTGCACTACGCTGTAATGTTGTCTATGTATTTTTGGGTCTTTTCCTATATTTTTCTATAGCTTTGTTCTCGCAGGTACTGGTGGTGGTAATATTATAGGTTTGATTTGATTCCATTTTGAGTAGTAGCTTAGTTCAGTTCAAAAGGTTAAGTTTTGTCGTTCAGCTTAACCAGATCTACTTTTTGTCGCCAATTTTGTCTTCCGTTTTTATATTGTTTTCATGTTCTGAATATGTTTAAGTGTTGTAAATAAAGTGTGTACATAGTTTTGTTTTACACTCGAATTTTATTCACTTTGGTCATTTTATCCAAAAACATTCTGAGAAAATACTGCTCGTGGAAACACGGCAAACATATACATATACTCCGTTTGTTAAAAATAATTCACCCTGTACATGGTAATGACCAGAGATGTGATTT
The DNA here is from genome assembly GCF_000699045.2 of Agrilus planipennis. NCBI lineage: Eukaryota > Metazoa > Arthropoda > Insecta > Coleoptera > Buprestidae > Agrilus > Agrilus planipennis. The sequence goes on from NW_020442313.1 coordinate 1,649,784, forward strand.
CGTGAAATAAATATTTGCATTTAAAATGTAAATACAAAATAAAAAATACCATTTTGTATTTTATTTAAAATACTTTTCCAAACGTATTTTCTATTTATAAAATGCAAAATGTATTTTTGTCTTTAAAAGTTTTGCTAGTGTCATCGATCTAAATTATATAAAATGATGAATGGAGTTGCTTACATTGGCTATTGAAGATATTAGAAGCTTAAAAAGGGGGACAAAGATGCATTCCATGAATGTCTTCTAATTCTTTAACTAAAGAGAGCTCAAAAAATTCTAAACTCCTTGGAAATGAATAATCTAAAATATTGGATTGATATTGTTTTTCGGGTTCAATGTCATTGTCCATGGAATTTTGAAGTTCCAAACTGATATCAGCACCTGCCAAATCACCACTTATCGTGGTTATCCTTTAGCAAGGAACTACGAAATTCTATGAATTACGACACAACAGCCCGCAAAACAATATCGAATTGATATATGCCAACTGTGTAAAACTGAAAACTACAAGATATTGTGGTGTGCTAATAAATGCCTATAATCCAAAATTTCTAGAAAACGATTCGAAAAACTTCACTTATTATATGAACCCAAAGCTATAGAAACTACGGATTCCATTTCTTTCTCTTATTAAAATGTGCAAAAAATCGGAAATAAAATTGAGTTGTAAATATTTTAATATAAAATATTTGATGTTGATTTTACATCAATAAAATTAATTGAAATTCTATTTCTCTCTCTGATCTCTTTGGTATCAGTGTCTTTTTTCCAATTAAAACGTGTGACAAAGGCAAATAAGGAAGCATATAGAAGAATTATTTGTTACTGAACTGAAAAAACTATTACATAAAGATAGAAGAACTATATCTCAATCACTTCAAACAGAAAAATATGAATTATACTCAATCTTCGCAGCTGGCGATATAGTGCAAACACCACTATTAGCCTAGATAAACTCCAATGTTTAAAAAATGAGTATATGCCTGCGAGTAAATGTAGAAAATTGAATAGGTATCTACTACAAAAAAGTATTTTGAAAATACGTATTTGCTTTTAGCATTTAAAATACAATAGGGACATCTATTTTTTATCTTACATTTGAAACAACAAATCAAAAAAATATTTGCATTTTGTATTTAAATACTTTTAAAAGACCATTTTGCACATCTCCAGTAATGACCTATGGCAATGATAGTATATATGCACATATAAATGTTTGCGTTATTCAACGAGGTTTTGTTCAGTTCTCGCTGTTGGCATTTCTTTTTCCTTTTATTACTCTTCTTCGTCTAATTCCGGAAGCGCACAGATTAAAATTAACGGTGCATCTTTTCGCGTTCGCCGAACGGGAACTGTTGTATACGATTACATAAATCGTGTAGTGTCAGCACATTGTTTTCGAGAGACTTCCGCAGCGACAATAAATCCACCCGCCACCACTAGCATCGGCAGCAGAGAGCAGCGGCTATTATAATAGCACAAGAAGAAGAAGAAGAAGAAGAAGAAGAATAGAGAACGGTGAAAGAGAGGACAGGACATTGTGAGACGTTGGGGAGCTTTGTCCGAACGATTCATTTTCTACTTAATTTGGCGTTTAATATTATTATATAGGGACGGTACGGTGGTGGCGTGTGTTAGCGAAAATACGGACGAGAAAGATTTATGGTGACGCGAGAGGACTGAAATTTTAAATTTAATTCCCATCTTGGTTGCATATACGCGAGCCGCAAAAACTACGGGGGGCTGCTGCACCCTGGCTGTAGTTTGATACGTTTTCTTTCGTATCACAGTTGGCAGTTGTGAGCAAGATGAAGGGGTTTCCCAGAGGCAGGCATCTTGTGCTTGCTATGTAGCGTTAGATGAAAATGGTGTTGTTCTTTTTATTGTGGAAATTACAAATACTAAAAGGTTTCTTTGCTGATGATCGATTATAATCCTTCTTTCTACCTTTTTATTAATAGTTTATTGATTGATAATAAGAAATACTAAATATTGTTTTTTTATCCACCTCAAAAAAAATCGTCTGCATATAGTAGTAATTTTCTGTATACACTACATACAACATCATCTTTTGAAAAATACTACGTGGTGTAAACTTAAAGAATAAAAAAGTTTCTAAGAAAACCAGATGAAGTTGTAATCCGAAGCCGGCCCTGGGCGTGAATTGAGAACGTATACAGAAATTGCGATAACAACTGTGCAACGACATCGTTGAAAAACGTAAACAGTGACGGTTGTTGAACTACTAATAAAGTAAATATCAACAGCTTACTACTACGCCACTACACGTAATCTTTAGATTTCCATTACAACAACAATTAATTAAATAATTACATTGTTCATCTCTGATAGCATGCAGTACTATTTAAAGTACCTACACCTCGATATGGTAATAAGAACACAAAAAGAAAAAATTAACGTTATGTAAACTTCAATAGGTAAATTAATATCTTTTCGAAAATCATTACTAATTTCATGAAATTCCCAAAGCACCATTGAAATACTGTCACGATGCGTTACCTTTTCTGTGGGTGGTTTGTCAATAGCCTTATCTTCCCTTTAGAAAAAATTGATTACAAGATCAGTAAACTACACACACATACGTACGAGCACTACAAAAATTATTTCTGAATTGCGCAGAAACGTCCAGCATTTGGCGTATTTTATTTGCAGCGATCATACACGGTCGTGCAAATCATTATCGTTCTGCACTGGCGTTTGATACACGCGCTGCTTCATACGACCCCATACAAAATAGTCAAACGGATTTAGATTAGGACTACGCGTCGGTTAAGATACAGAACCTGTATTTCTAATTTAACTTCTAGGAAAATTTTCGTCTAGAAACTTACGCATTGGTCGATGCAATATTATTACTGAAACATTGACCTGTTTCTAATGACTTCTACTGTCTACATACATACGTAATACGAGCCTATTACGTTAAAAGAACAAAGAAATACTCTAGATTGGCTGTAAACATAAAAATAGTCAATCACACGTAATCTAACAAATAAAATAGAAAAGAAATATAACACGGATGCTGCTAAACAGCAGCTGATTGAATACGGCGTTGCAATGTCATATTTCCCTGCGTAATTCTACCGGGGTCGGACTCGCCCTTACCTGTACTTTCATATATACTTTTCTCGAAAAAGGTGGACTTTCGGATCACTGAATATTTACTTAATTTTCTTGTATTGTAGTGCCCTATTACCTCTTACAAGCTTGCTACTTATTTCAGAAACAACCTGTATTTTCAGGTAGACGTGATTGAAAAGGTATGGTCCACACTTTGACCAAAATATGCATTTTTCTTCGTGTGTTCGGTGAAGGTTTTGCCTTATCTGTAGGCATACTTTTTTCCTCATTTGCTGGCATGAAATATAAATCGTTTTAATTTTGTAAAATTAGTCCAGTCAAATCTACCCCGATAGCCACATTTACTTCATATTTACGAAAAATTTACTATTCGTATCATCACGACATGTGTAAAGGTTGCTCACCTTGTGAACGTAAAAATTTGTAACATATTGTCTGCATTTCATGAGTCAAACGAATACTAAACACGAAGACAACTTTTCGTAAATCGAATTACTTTCGTAATTTACGTAAAATAGACATACCATTTAAGACATTGAAATGAAGAAACCTATGAGGCACATATGAGGGCCAGATTTACTGTACTACATGCAGCAATGTTTCTCATCATATTTAGATAAATTTTAACTCATGATATGATGGTAAATAATTGACGGTAAAAAAATTGAAAGGTATATACATATTTGAAAATAATCAATTAATATTTTTTAATCGTACACATCATTTTGCTAAAATGCTTATTTCAAAGTATTTATAATGAATTGTATTTACAATTGTATGTAATATTTTATACAATTCATTATATATTGTTTGAAATAAATTAGCAAACTGTATACAATTAAAATATTTTAATCAATTATTTTCGTATTTATTGGTATTACGTTATACAGTAGCTACATACATATACAAAAAAAATATTGTAGAATTAATGTTTTATATAAATTCCTTTTACATTTTTAAAGTATATTATGAAATTATATGAAACATATTATACCTATGGTTTTAACAAAAAGAATATAAAAATGATTAATTTATAAAAAATATGTTTAAATAAATCTATGTATATATATAAAGGTTATATTAATTTTTGGTATATCATATTCACTGTCACTGTTTTTCTGTGTTCATTTTCTTTGAAGTGATATAAAATTGCCCAAATCTTCTGACAAAACTTACTCCAT
>NW_020442313.1:1655250-1658376 GCF_000699045.2 Agrilus planipennis
CATGATTATATTTCAGCAAGTATTTACCATCAGCCATAACCTTAATATTTAAAACTAGAATCATACTAAAATTATAAAATGAGAAATTATTTATTCCTGTGTAATTGATTTAACACAATTCTAATGATACGATATAACTATTTTGAGGTTAAGAATCTACCTGCTGCAATACAACAAAGTTGCAATAATTTGAAGGCTAGCTTCCGGATTTGTTATTTCCGAATTTTATAATGTGATTGGCATTAAAAACACGCTCACCTTCAACGAAATTTCCTTTCCGAGGCTTTGTGTCAGCCCAATCACATATTGTGTCAATACTTATCATTTTCAATCAATCTTCCCTAATCGACGCCATGTTTTTAGGCTCCTCCCATTTGACGGATCCCAATAGAAGGTAATGAATTTTGATCATTTTGTTTAAGTACCTTTAAGTATTCGACGAAAATTCATCTTAACAGAAAAACACAAATTCGGAAGATTTTTTGTGAAAATATCGTTTAGCCGTGAAACCAGAAATTTAAGTTTCATCTTGCGATTTTTCCGATTAATATGGGATATATTTCCCATTACAGCAGCTAGTATTCGTTGGTTCGGTTAAGTGGAGATATATAGTCCCGTTGTTTCTGGATGCGTTTTCGGGAAAATTTACCTGAAGTAGTTTTTGGCACTGGTCCAGACGGCTTCACGTCACACTCCCCCATCTCCTTCGTTGCCGCCGCGTTCCCTAACGACAGACTCCCGTTATTTGTGCTCCTGTACTTCATCTTCGTCATCCTTTTGTATTCCTCCTCCGATATTCCACGCTTAGCCGCCACTTCTATGCAGAGCTGGAAGTGAAGCAAGGGTTATGATGAGAACTATAGGTATATCAGCAATTTTAAAGCTGTTTTTGTTCTGAAATGATGAAAATTTTCGTCGTAATTTCGCAAAACAGAGTGCGAGAGAACGGGGGGAGATTAGGGCTAAACAGGAGGCAAAGGGTCTACTGTGGGTCTACCGTCAAAACGATTTTTTTGTTTTAAGCGTGTGTAACCGACGTCGAGACGTCTTCGTTGGGGATGATGTAACCGACTAAAATGCTATTGTTTTTCAAATACAAAAGTCAATGTTCGCTTATTCAAGAGTATCTGTTGTGTAGAAAATTTTGGTGCCTATTATTAGCTGACAAATTCAGTCATCAATGGGGTTACCCACTTTCGCTCTCCCTAAATATTTACGTATTCCATCAAGGGTGTATGTCCTCCCTCGCTAATTATTTGTGAAACTATTAGTTCCTGGCAAATTTAATTTCGAAATTATATAGGCACGCATAAAGTATGAAAATTATTTAAGTACGTTACATGAAAAATATATTTTCTATACTTGACAGGGGTTAAAAATTGAGGTAATCTGTAGAGGATGGAATATTAATTCAGAAACTAATGTATAATAAATTATTACAGGAGTAATTGCATAACGAAGTCTATTCTGATCTTGTTTCTCGTAATACTGGGACGTTTGATGGATAATTTATAATTAATATTGAAGCTACTAAAAATTATAAGAAGTGGCTGATTTTAGGTGTCTAGGAAGTCAGATAAGTCAGGACGGAAGGAGTAGTAGCGATATAAAGCAGAGGATAGTGCAGGGTCGAGTCGCCTTCAATAAAAAGAAGTCACTTCTATGCTCGCGAACGATTAATTTAGAAATTCGAAAAAGATTGTTAAAGGTGTATGTTTGGAGCACGGCGCTGTACAGGTGCGAAACATGGACAGTGGGCGCGGCGGAAAAGAAAAGGTTAGAAGCGTTCGAAATGTGGTGTTACAGGCGAATGATGAGGATACCGTGGATAGAGAAGGTTAGAAATAAAGAGGCATTAGAAAGAATAGGAGAAAAGAGGACTCTTTGGAAGTCAATAAAAAATAGTCGAGATAGGTTGGTAGGACACCTTTTCAGGCATGAAGGTCTAGTCAGAGACATATTAGAGACAGAAACAGGAGTTAGGAGGGGTAGAGGTAGACCTAGATTAGATTACTGTTCGCAAATAGTTAAGGATGTGGGAGGTTCTAGTTTTAGGAAAATGCGAAGATTAGCTCAGGATAGGAAAGAGTGGAGGTGCGTATCCAATCAGTCTTAGGACTTAGGACCCTATGATGATGATTGAAGCTACAAAAAATACATAATACATACCTTTTCGAAATCTTTTATGAATCCCCATTTTTCTTCCCACTCTTTACTGGCCTTTTCTTCTAAGAATACTTGCTCTTTGCTAAAATAAAAAAATATGGGTTTATGAGAACATGCTTTTAGTTAATATTTATTTGTATTTTATTTTCACTTACATTACTCCATCTTTTGTAACAAATGTTGGTTTATTTGTTGATTTTGACATGGTTTATTTATTTAAACTTAATAAACAAGTTTGGTCTCTTGTTAGATTTCTGGCTTTGTTTGATCGATTTTGGTTGTCATAACGCGCTGAATAGTCATACAGAAACGTAAACAGGGACTAACTTTATCCAATTATAAGAGAAACATTTGAATGGTTAAAAAAGGAAAAACCACTCCAATGCAAAGGACCCCTCAGTCATTCATAGGAAATTAGTTTTCGGTCAATTGTAATCAGTGGTGTTGTGCTAATTTTTTTTTTACCGGAACGCGTAAATATAATTATATAGACAGGGCTGATCCTAGTGTTGCCCAAATTCAGTCTTGGTCTTGCAGTCTTGGTCTTGTTCTTGCGTTTTTGCAAGACCAAGACCAAGAACAAGACCGCGTATTTTTAGCAAGACCAAGACCAAGACTGACCGTGCAAGACTTGAGCAAGAACAAGACATAGCCTGCAAGACTCTTGCGTCTTGCAGCTAGGACTTAGCGCTATTTCACTGAGTAGTTAGGTGTAACAGTTCGGTGTATAGGTAGGTACGCTTAGGAATTCTATGAGACGCAAAAAACTGTATCAAAGAATATGAAAAACTGGACCTATGCGCATTACGACTAATACCATAAACATAGCGAATAAAAAAATTATTAAAATCAAACTGAGTGCATGCATAGTTATGTTTTAACCATCGGCACTTTGATAATGCGGCATCAAAGGTTTTGTACTTACTTCTCAAAGAAATTTGCCGCTTTTCGGAAGTACAT
>NW_020442313.1:1659255-1663928 GCF_000699045.2 Agrilus planipennis
ATTCTTAGCATTAGCCGCAGGCCCATTTGGGTATGGCAATAAACTATGCCAGGGATGAGTAACGTACGGTCCGTGGGCCGCTTGTATTAAAATTTATGTATGAAATCTTTACTTTTTTAAAATTTTATATTTTTTTCTTCTAATGTTTATTATAAATAAAGTTTAATTCCCGTTGAACCGGTTCAAAAACCGGTTCACGTATTTGTTTCGGTTCGGTTCGAGTTCCGGTTCAGCAGAAAAAAAAACGTTCCGGACTCCGGTTCACGGTTCGGAAAAACAAGCCGGTTCGTTCCGGTTTTTGTTCCGGTTCGGGTTCGGTTCAAACCCTTGTTTATAAAAATACATATAAAAATTCGTCAAAAATTAGAAAAAAAAACAGCAATTCTTTTTAATTTTTTTTTCAATACGTCAGCCAATTCTCGTTATCAGAAATCATCTTTAGTTCCGGAACGCGTTCCTCTTCAAAAAGGAAGTACCGGAACGACGTTCCGGAGCGTTCCGGCTCGACAACACCACTGATTGTAATCATACACTACCCAGGGGCATCCCTCTATTCATCCCTGCAACAATCTAGGATGGATCATCTCGAAGGACAAATTCGCATTAGAGTGATTTTTGTTCTCTCTCATTGCTGAGGCAGTATATATACTTAAAGAAATTCAATCAGGCGGTTATAAAAACGACGTTACACGTTATAGAAGCGATTTTGTATTAATGCATTTATTCCAGCTGAAATGTAAACATAAAGTATACCCGCATATGTACTTATGAAACATAATGTTATCTTCGTGCAGTTTTGTTTCCGCACAATAAGTCGCAGAGTAACATTACAGACAGGAAGGGCTTTATGGCTTCCAGAAAGTAATGGTGCAGATTTTTCAGGAGACGTTACACTCCTTTCCATTTACTTCAGCGAATAAATCCTTTCAGATTTTAAAATATGAAGGCAACGGCAATTCTCGAAGTTATTTACAAGAGAAATATTCACTCCTTTCTATAAATTATATTCCTAAGACCGCGGATAGTGCAGTAGTTTTTATGGTTCAACCCACGTATGCATCCAATACCATCGTAGGAACTGAAACTGCATTATAAATTGAAATTTTGCAATTTGCAATAATAAATAATGCGTGTCGGGGAGCGGAGGATATTGCCTGGTGTGAATTATTGAGTATCGAGTGTAAATTAAAAATTAATTGTTAATTATAGACAAATTATATTGACTAGTTGATATTTTCAATCAGGGGCGTAGCCAGGTTTTATTTTTTGAATGGCCACATCCGATTTCCAAAAGGCTTATTACCATTCGATATTCCAGGGTTGGTACCTCCTCTTTCGATCTCCCCCACATCTAGAGCTTTACCAAAATATTTTTTGGAGTAGCACCCATGCTCATTTTTATCATAATAATTTACAATCCGAAGCCGGTTCTGTACGTGAATTGGCAACATAGGTGTCTACTGAATAACGTGTTGTGTTAGAAACTCGGCAACCGCATGGTTGGAGATAGTAAACATTGCCGATTATCGAATGTTATTATTAAGCTAAGCTTAGTGGTCAAAGCATTGGTGCGTAAAGCCAAAGGGTTCCATTCCCGACGAGGGTAGTGGGTAAAAAATTGAAAAATGAATTTTCACATTAATATTTATTTATTTCTGTTACACCGTGTGTACACTGTCAATACAAATAACTTTAATAAATGCTTTTATCTCATTTTCTGAAACTAAATTACCAAAATTTACAAGTAACTCCCAGAAACTGCAAGTTCTTTATCGATAAAAACTTCTGTAGTGAGATATTGTTTGTCGCAGGGACTAAATGTCTGCTAGTTTTCAGCACTAGTTGAAATAGAAGTATGCATTGTTACTTTGTTTTTCAAGTGTGAAATGTGCTTCAACTCTAATGTACCTCTCGCGTCTGTAATTTATGGCGTTTTGTTACGACTACTTGGCTTGGATTGTAAACGTGGAGTGCATAGAAATGTATTCCATTGTTATGAATAAATATCTTCGTAAGTCGTTTAAAAACTGTCGAAAACACCTAATAGTGTTTCCCCAGAGATCCCAAGAACCCAAAAAAGAAAAACCTTTTTTCCTTAGTTATTCACAAGTATTTAAAAAATTGTGTAAAAAAGTGTTAGTAGCTTTTAAACAACAAGAATTCATTTGACACAAAAGTTAAATTACATCTAACAATTTAGATAAATAGAAATCCTTTTTTCCGTAATCTGACTCTAAATTCCCTAAATCTAGGATAATTTTCTTAAAATGTACTACAACGCGTGCACCGACCTAACCCAAAAGCGTTTTATAGAAGTATATTTTGTGTACTGACCACTTCCTTGATTGGGCGTTTCATTCCCACCAACCACTACGCCGGAAGGTAAGGCGAAAGGCCCTCCTCAGCCTCCTTGCAGGAATCTCTTGGGAGTGAATAGGTGGCGGTTCGGGTGAGAAAGATGAGACGGACGAAATGAAGACAGAAGGGAATGAAAGATTATCTGTGGAATATTACTGCCCCAGCAGCGGCAGCTTCCATGGAGATGATTGAGCTTTGGTTTCACGCCATACCTTAACCCATGATTCGTCACCGGTTATGATCCTCTGGAGAAAATTTGGGTCGTCGCGGATAGAGTCCGACAGCTCCTTATATATATGCCACAGTCGATATTCGGAATGCGTCCATATACGTAATTTTGTTTTTCACGCAAAATTTGATACAGATTCTTTGATCCATTTTTTGGAATTGGCAAAAATCGAAAGCGAGCCAAAATACGTGCCAATAAAGTAATGTCAAAAATTAACTGAATATTCGACACTTGTCGGTATAAGGTCCCGCCCACATTGATGGTTTCTAGGGGTCTTGCTCACCTCCTAGATAAAACTGATAGCGTCGACCCCGTGCGCTGATTGGGTGTATCCCTAGTCTAAGGAGCCGTGGCGAGTAGACCTGAAAGAAAATCATCACGGTATAATCTGATACCGCGGAAAAACAAAAATCTTCCTGTCAAAATTCCTTTAATATAGTTGATAAATTCTTTTTAACAATGCGATAAAGTAAAACTCTGTGAAAAATGTAACAACCCCGGAGTCTTTTAGATTGGATATAAATTTTTCTGCAGGAAATATGCGTCAATAGATTACATACCTTCTAGTTCTCATTTGATACTGAAAACGGCAGGTGTGCGTGCGAATTTATCTTACAACAACTTTGTATTTTTTACCGATGAAAATGCATAAATACGATTGCGAAATGCAGAAACGTCTTGAATGCATTTCCTTCGTAGTGTATCTCTCCTTGTTAAAGCGAGATTTATAGATGGTAAATCGGTAAATAAATCAAACGATTGAGACGTTTAATTATTAATGACACTATTAGCAAACTAAGCAGTTCGAAGCTATAATTTATAATCACCCAACCTTCGACGCGTTGGTTAAATCCAGGCCTTTTTGTTTTGTAAACATTGCAGTGCAGTTAATAAATTTAAGTCTCAGGTATCGAAGACATTTCTCAGAATTGGTTGCGTGCATGTCATCGCTTGAAATGATAATGTAATGACCCAAGTTAATTCGTAAACAAAACATACGTACCTATAACTGTTCTTGATAAATAAAAAACCTGAGTTCCACATTATCTCCATATAACGTATTCCTCAGTTATTCAAGAACCCTTAAAGATTCCAATAGATGACATTTCAGATAATACAAACACTAATGATCCAAAAATAAAAATACAAAAAAAATTATTTTTGACCCTCCCATACAGATGAAAACTTAAATTCAATTTTTTTTTCTACTCGAATAATTCATATCTCATGGAAGAAACGATCCTGCATTTTTTTTTACCCAGTACAGTCCCCATAGAGAAGGTTAGAAATGAAAAGGTATTAGATAGAATAGGAAAACAAAGGACTCATAAGAAATAAGCGGGATAGGTTGGTAGGACACTTGAAGCATAAAGGACTAGTCGGAGACTTATTAGAAGCAGAAATATGAGTTAGGAGGAGTACTGGCTGACCTAGATTACTTTTCAGAAATAGTTAAGGATGTGGGAGGTTCTAGTTTTAGGGAAATGCAAATATTAGCTTAGGATAGGAAAGATTGAAGGTGCGTCTCCAACCAGGCCTAGGATTGAGGACCTTATAATGATGAAGCCCCCATGGACGAGGGATTGAGAGACGCTTAGGCAACCGCTATCTATTTTTACTGGGAAGTGACCCCTTAGAACCGTTAGGCGAAACCTATCTAATCCCTCCCAGGCATATGCCATTCGCCCATCGAAATGCGTACTTATCTCCCTCATCGTGTGGAAGTGTAACCACTATTCCTTCTTCAGACGGCTAGACAGGCAGAAACATTAATCTCCTGGACCCCCTTGACCTCCCGTAGTACCAATTTCGGTATAGGTCTAGATGATGGCCCCCCTTTGGGGGTGGGGGTGGGTGGGATCGAAAGAAGCGGTCTCCCCCATCACTGTACCATAAAAGTTCGTGGCGGTCTCACCCCCATAAAAAGTTATTTCAAAGTTAATAAATATGCCAATTTTTATACATTTCTAGGCATGTAAATATTTATATAGTCATTCTTAAACAATATCCAAAGGTAAAACTAACGAAAAATACATAAAAATATTGAGAAAGTTATATAAAACATTATTTAAATATCTTTATCAAT
>NW_020442313.1:1670353-1678990 GCF_000699045.2 Agrilus planipennis
CAGTGTAAGATATGTCGAAAATGCTGCTTATCGCTCTCCATATTTAAAAGGGCACCAACCAAAAACTACTGCGTAGAATTAATTGGAATTTTTCACACACAAGCCTTGCTATATGAGCTCTCAAAACATAAAAATTATACGGCTTAAATGTGAAGGTGGGTGCAAAAGAATACAATTAAATCCTCTGTCAGGAAAAAACGAAATGACTTTCCGAACAACCCTATAGTTCTGCAAATTGGTATACAGTTCTATTTCTTGGTAATATAATTAAAAAAAATGTTCCCAGAAATGTAAGTGGTAAACTAACTTCCCCCAGAAGCGATAAAGCGGTTTCAAAATAGTCGAAATCGGCCAACCTAAGATATAGATCTGCAACTTTGTGTGTATCAAGATAACAATATAACAAACCTATGTATCAGCTTGCAGAAGCCAAAAATGACGATAAGTGACTAAAAGATCTATTTAAGATCAATTTAAACAATTTAAAACTTCGTAAGTACCATGTATAACTTCAAAAACAAAAAAGCAAATGTTCTTGTCAACAACTAAAATTTGTTCAATAAAAAGTTACTCAAAAATTTTGATGTTTACCGTCATATGAAGCAAAATTATTTCAACACTAGTTGAGAACAAAGTATATATGTATCAACAATTTGAACCTGCAAAATCCTACTGAATATCAACCGATAAATTTTGGTTGGATAAATAGTGAAAATATTTATTGTTTTAAATGGTTGGATGGTCCGCAACTGCTGGCTACAGTTAGAGATAGGTACGCAAAAATTCCAAAATACCAAGGAAAGGAACACTTGAACATTGTAGACGCAATATGGGTATCGAACCAGAGAATTCCTTATAATTTCAATAAGGCAAGAGGAAGACGAAATTGTAAACCTAAAAGGAAGTGTCAAAATTTTTGCTAAAAAAAGTAATCCAGAACAGGATTTTCAAAGAAGACATCACAGAAAACGATTAATTCCGGCAAAAATTGATAACTGTGAATCCAATGCAGCTAGCTTTGATATAAATATGCTGTATTAAGAATGTCTTTCGGGTTCGATTCCCGGCAAGGGTGTCATAGCAGCAACAAAAATTTCCTCATCAACTTGAGGTAATCTGTAGTAGAATTAAATTAAGTTGTTTTAATATTAATGTTTGATAATTATTTTTTATTTATAAATGCATATTCGTGCGCGCATGTGAGTAAAACATTAGTTGAAAAATTAAAGCACAACAGTTGGTTTATCAGTTGCGCCCCATCCCCGTCCAAAACAGAATCCTTAGCTAGGGTTGTAGATAGCATACAGAAAATTCACACAGGTAATTGCATAGATTCAAAGCGGCCAATAAGAACTCATTGCAAACCAATGAATATTATTAGACTGCTCGTTTTGAGTTTTTCGTAGAAAAAATCGCGTTCTGCAGCTTTGCAGGACTTATGCATGGACAAACCCCTACTAGTGCTAGGCAAAAATATCGATATATTGATAGTTATCGATAATTATCGACATATCGATAACAATAATAACAACTGTTAAATATCGGTAGTTATCGGCATATCAATATATTCGATAATCATCGATAGTTATCAACACATCAATAGTTATATTCTCAATTGTTATGTATAGATATATAGATATATCGAGAACTATCGATGATTATTGTAAGTATTCATATTAAGGTTCATATTTTAATGGGATCTATGTCTAGGGATACTCTATCATTTTTTTTCAATGTTCTTCAAAAAAAACAAAATAGTTAATTTTTGTGAAGCATTGTAATATTGATATATTAGTAATTATGGTATTTTTTAAATATTTTTGAAATTAGATATTTTCTAAGAAAAAATAAGTAAAAAGTTAGTTATACATTTGTGGTATACGGATTTATTTAGAAACAATATGAATTAAAAATGATATACCTATATTTACATATATCGATAGTTATCAGTTGGTTATTGTTATCAATGTATCGATAACTACCGATAATTTTCAAATATGTCGATATATCGAAAATTATCAATATATCGAAGCAGATGTCGATAGTTATCAGTTGCTAATATTGTTATCGACATATTGGTAATTTTATTGACAGTAACAGGTTTTTGTTATCGATAAAACCGATAACTAAAAATAGTTATCCCCCAAGAATAGCCCCCACTATCTCATTATGTGGGAGGTTAATACACATTTTAGTGGTTTTACCTATGCCATTCTGTTATAAAAGTTGCTTATCGGCTTTTCCGTTTCTCTACATGTAGTGCTTTTTTTGGGTTGGTCTAGCGACGAGTTTCCTCTGCGTTTCAGTATAACGCAATTAACATCACTGTTATTGTTCACTAGTCAGATTTAATGGTATGTATTGCGGATGCAATTATTTGGCACCGTTAAATGAAATGTCTCGTGCATAGTCGCTGGTAGATTACAGTATGCAAAAGTTAACCAGTTGTGAGATTATCTCGTTAACTACAAGTCGTTAGCCCCAATAAATTTACAATAATTTGACTTGGGTGACGTGAATTTTGTTTTCGTGCGACTCATCGTCAACTCAAAATGCGCATTCGTTTGCTGTTAGATTCATGGGAGTTTGACGTTTTTTTTTTTTTTGTTACAAAACCTATTTGTAGTTTTCTGTCTTATTTTTAGAATTTTTACATAAATTTCGTTATTCTATTTGCTTGCTTAGCATCATACGGTTGGGTTAGGAAATTACAACACGAATGAAATAAATATTCACCGAATAAAAATTTTTTTTTATTAAATCAGGTTAGGTGTTTTTTTTGAAGTGAAACTTTTTTACGCACGATAGGGTAAGTTCGTTTCACGCGAGTTGCTATGTAACGAAATCATGCAACGGATGTCCCCCCCTCTACTCGGTCACGTAGTGGAGTTCTAGTGGGAACGCTTGAGCCGTGAGCGCGCTTCAATGCAACGTTCGTTACAAGCAACTCCGGCATGTATAGTGTAAAATTTAAATTCATACTGTACAAATAATACCATTAAACCAATTCCTTAATCCCTACCCCGGTATGTTTGTGTGTTTGAAGAAGTTTCACTTCAGTAACGTGTTGTATAATTACACATTGTATTTTTTTGTAGGTATCTGTTTTTTTGAAGCTCGCAAATTCTACGAAGAAGTGGTTTCCGCGCCCATACATATTTAAAACTGCACAACAAATTAAATTTTAACGAAATCGGAGGTAGGCACACTAATTGAAATCTTAACCTGAATTAAGGCACTAGTTTAAAATATCTTCTAATTCATTTTGAGTAACTGGCGGTCGATCGAGGTAAATCTATAATACGAGGGTGGATTGATAAGTTTCCGGCCTGACCAAGAAAAACAAGGTTTTTAAAAATTTTTTTTTTTTATTTCTCAACATAATCTCCTCCAAGGCTGATACATTTCTCATAGCGGTGTTCCAGTCTATTAATGCCATCTCTATAGACTGATTCGNAATTTTTATACATTTCTAGGCATGTAAAT
Organism: Agrilus planipennis; assembly: GCF_000699045.2. Taxonomy (NCBI): domain Eukaryota; kingdom Metazoa; phylum Arthropoda; class Insecta; order Coleoptera; family Buprestidae; genus Agrilus; species Agrilus planipennis. The sequence continues at coordinate 1,673,840 of NW_020442313.1, forward strand.
ATTTATATAGTCATTCTTAAACAATATCCAAAGGTAAAACTAACGAAAAATACATAAAAATATTGAGAAATATTAATTTATTTGAATTATACTTAGTGTATGAAAATTGTCAAAATAATCAACTTTCAACCCGCATAACTTTTTATGGGGGTGAGACCGCCACGAACTTTTTATGGTACGGTGGTGGGAGAGACCTCCCCTTTCGATCCCACCCACTTCGGGGGTGGGAGCCATCATCTAGATCTTTACCCCAATTTCTATAAAAATCGGATGATTAAAGGACGAATCATTTTACCAGCCTCTACTACCCATCTTACACAAAGGCTTCGTATTTATCCATATTTAGTGGGTTGCGGGTGACCTTAGTTTAGGTGTGCTTACCGTGTGGTCTGCCCGCAGGCTTCAATAATGAGTACCTGGTTCGACACTTCAAGCGACTGCTTACGTTGACGATTTGATTATCGCGTGTCGAAAACTTCTGATAATAGTGCCTTGCAGGTCCACTCCACCCGCAGATTCAGTAAAAACTTCCAGCAGTCAGAGCTTTTTTCAAAGACAAAATCACGGTTGTTTTTCAATAAAACCTTTTAACTCCCAATTCACCCTTACAACGTTTTAATTTTATGTAATGTTGCCATCTTAGATTTCAAATACAAACGTAGCAACAACATTTCATCCTTAAGGGTTGATTTTTAAAAATTGCCAAAACACGTATTTGCTTAATTTCAACAGTGAGCAACTTTCTTATTAATCATACGAAAAAAGTTACTCATATAAAGAGTCCTGCATAATCTAAAAGACATATTGACATTATCAGACTTAATAATTTATCACTCATACACAAATTTTGACACAAAATGTGAAATTTGTGTAACAGTAAAGTATCTTTATTTTTGAAAATAGCAGATATTTTTACAAAGAAGTGTTAAGAATTATAAAGTAGTTACAAATATGCAACCATATCTATCGATTGCCAAAATTATGAGTTTACATATTTCTTTATACTTTTGCCCCATAGGAGTGAATAATTATGCATGAACACTAACAATTATACAATTCTGATCAAAGTTGACGTGTAAATTACATGTTTGTCAATCTTTAACTGAACGTCAAATATTAGTTTTAAAATCAAAAAAGCAATAATGAGTTTGGAAAAAATAATTTAAAATGTGGTAAATAATGTACATTTAAAATTTCCAAATTCAAAGTCGCCGACATTATTACTTTTTTTGATTTTAAAACTAATATTCTACTAACAAACATGTCACTGCTTTAATCAGAATTCCATTATTGTTAATTTGCATGCATAAATATTCATTCATATGGGGCAAGAGAATGAAAAAATATACAAAATCATAATTTTAGCAATCGGTTAATATGGTTGCATATTTGTAACTACTTTTTAATTCTTAATCTTTATAAATGCTTCTGCTATTTTCAAAAATAAAGGTATTTTACTGTTATACAAATTTCACATTTTGTACCAAAAATTGTATATGACTGACAAAATATTAAGTCTGATGATGTCGTTATGTGTTTTAGACCATGCAGGACTTAGTAAAAAACACTTTCCCATATGCTGCCAACATAAGTAAACACACTGTATATTTAAAACATGCCCCTGTTTGTTGTAGAATAGTGTTTTTAAAGTTTAAACTAATATAATAATCGTAATCCTAAAATGTAGCGTCGTACTACAGATGGCGTTTACTGCGCCATTTGTAGTATTTTCTAAAACGCACTGTTAAGACAGCAGGTAAAAGTTGGTTTGTGTTTTATCGGAGCTGCCTGCGACACGTTGATGAGATACAAAAAGATCGAAATCGCGATCTGCGCCTGGCAGTTTCGACAGAATACAGACCACTTCGAATTATTTGATTAATATAATATAAGTAAAAATAAAAAGCAATTTGTGTAATTTATGAAAAAAATGTCCCACAAAATTTTAAGTGTTTTTTTGTTTGTTTATTTATTTATTTGACTTATTCATTTTTCCCTCAAGTAGAGAGGTAATCATAATGTGTAATGTCTCGTACCTAAAAAAGTTGTAGTGTACGTACTGTTCTATCGTTTATATTGTACTTTGTAAATTTATTTATGTCAGGATTAATGTACATAGATCGTACATTAAAACTGCTGAGGTGAGACGAAACGCGATAATTTTCCCGGGACAATGAAGCAAATCCTCACAGTCTGTAACTTGGTAAACTTTTCTCATTTTTTATGGTCATTTGTTGGCGCCTGAAAGCGTGCACCAGGTGATAAAACTGAGTAATGATCCTTGTTCAGGTTCCTATGAGAAGACTACGATTTCACGTAGATACGCTTTCATTTTTCTAAGCACACCCAGAAAATTTATCTCTACAATTGATATCCTTGCTCTCTATTTAAAAATTCTATGCATTTTTCGTAATAAAATTAGTTTCCAAGCTCCGGCGCACTAAAAGTCGACACTTCACTATCACAATGACCCCTTTGATAATTATCCGTAAATTAGACGTATTTTAATCGAGAAAGCCAAAAATTAGCCGCGCCCAGGGTATCCCGAAAACTAGTTTGCATGCTAGCTTCAAATGAAGTCATTTTTCAATCTTGGACTAATCTTCGTCTTAAAACTAGAACATCCTACATCCTTAACTATTTGTGAACAGTAAAATCCACCGCTCTTAACTCCCTTTTCTGCTTCCAATAAGTCTGCAAGTTTAAAGATTGTGGTGGCAATATTAAGTTTCTCTTTCAAATTGGCGAGAATTTTCAAAAACTAATTAACCACAAGTCATTTACAATTCGTTCGCGGATCGCTTTGTAACCCGAAAAAAAAAACTTTTGGGTGTTTCATTCCCACCAGCCAGTAATGCTGGTGGGCGGGCAGTCCCTCCGGACTGTGCCGGAAGGTAGGGCGGAGGGCCCTCTTCAGCCTGTTTTCAGGAATCGTGGGAATGGGTGGGTAGTGGTTCGGGTGAGAAAGTTAAGACGGACGAAATGAAGACAGAAGAGAGTGAAAGATTATCTGTGGAATATTACTGCCCCAGCATTTGCCTAAGTGATCCGAGGAAACCACAGAAAAACTTGGACCAAGGCAGACGGACCCGGAATCGAACCGGCGTCCTCCCGAATGCTAAGCAATGGTCTAGACTAGATTGTAACCCGCTGGCCTGCAGTTGGACACCCTTGTTTTAGGGTCGGCGCAAATTGAACCCAGTCCACGCACTGCACAGGCATAGCCCACGTTTGGTCAAGACCCAGCCCAGGTACATGTTTTGCTTAGGTATCGTAAATTAAACACAGCCCAGACTCAAATTATTTCCACAATAACAGCGAAACAGCAACTACTTCTCGATATAGAGTCTGAATAAGAGAACGAACAAAAAATTATTTTACTGATTTTACTCAATTAAAAAAGAATAAGGTAAATGCATATTTACGAAGATGAGAGAGTCATGGAAAGTTTAAGTTATCGAAAGGAAAGTTTCAGACAGAGGATTTAAAGGGTCATTTCGATTAAATAGGAGGCAATTTAATGAAGTTAAAAATTATACGCTATATTACCTATTAATTAAAGAAATTGTACGACCCATGACCCATGAAAACTGTGTTTGCAACACAGAATTGGCCACGTGAAAATCAGTTGGTACTGGGCGTGGAATGGGTTCAATACGCGCCGGACCTTATAGTCTTTCTATGTTTATCATTTAAATATATTTGCATTTCCCCATTTCACTCTTTGGATCCACCACTAGACAATCAACACTAATAGTTTTTGGTTTGCCTTATCACTATCGCGAACCCTAGGACAAAATTTCGTCGTTTAACTGGCCTTTTGAATGCAAGGGGTTGAGCTGTAAAGATGTTATCACATTAAAATTATCTCATTCAGTGGCAGTTGCTTGAGAAAATAATGGCGTACTTAATCAATAATCAGCGTTATTGATGCAGCCGTTAATAATTAATGATCTAAGTAGCAAGTGTCGATAAATTATGTACGTACAACAAAAGCCGAGAGACGTCGCGATGCCGGCGTCTCCGCCGCTGTCTACTGCTGTACACGGCGGTGAGGAGGCGGAGAAGGTGGCGTCGGCAACCGAACGGGAGAAGGAGGAGGAAGGTTGCCTCGCACCCACCCCCGTATGCAGATAAGCGAGACAGACAGGAAATTACAGCAAAACGTCTGGAATTAAATGGCGCGGCGTCGCGGCGCAGTACATTTGTAAACGGCGACGACGCCGCCACCGTTGCATCAACAGATGCAAAAATATTCAGTCGGAGTGGCCGTCGTACTATTCGGAATTGCCCCCAGTCGCTCGCCATTGTTTCATTTTATTATTGTTTCATTACTCTTTGGTAACGTTGAAAAGGTAATGGCGCTGAATTTGTAGATAAGTATATTAAGTTATTTGAAAAACAACACACAATTTACTTATAGGGCAATTCCATATGTGACTGACTCTACATTTGCAACAATTTACGTTTTGTTTTGTCTTATATTACGACTAGTACTATGTTTTTAGTTTCAATTTAAACATGGCTTAGTAGCAGTTTCAACAATTATCCTATAGAGAAAAAATGGCAACCAATGATATTTTGAAATATCATTTATTTAGTAAAATATAAACGTGACTGACACTACATGCAAAAGGAAGTCGTTTTCGAAAGTGTTTTTAAACTTCAATAATCTTCCTCTGTACTGGCGTAATAACTTTAATTTGTGTTTTTATCGAAAGTGCATAAAACAAACTATTATAAAATGGTGAAATAAAAGCTTTAAGTTATTTAAAAAAATATTTATTAGTAAAATAAATTGTGACTGACACTACAGCCCAAAACGTGACCGACACTACATTCACTTTGTGTAGTGTAAAAGTCAGTATTTTTACATGAAAAAATGAATTTAAATCACAGCACACAAAATAGGAACTCTAAAATTTTTGAAAGATACAAAAGTGTAATTAATGAACCCGTTAAAATGTTATTTTGAACATAAACACAACCTAAACGAAATCACTAATAATATGTTAGAAACCAACTAAAATAATTCAAAACAAAACCTCTTTAGAAATAATTATTTAAAAGACTATTTCTTTAACAAATTATAAATTCTTTTACGCCTTTTTAAAGACGCCTAGACTTTTTGAAAACTTTTCTTTTCAGCTT
>NW_020442313.1:1687049-1709263 GCF_000699045.2 Agrilus planipennis
ACGATTTTCCTGCTTTTCCATTTTTACGAAAACCACAGAGGCGTCTTGTTCAGCGTGCTGTCAAACCTACACTAGCAAGGAGATCGGGCTGAAACTATAGCTACAAGCTATCCAAGGATGGTACTATAGAATGTCACCTCAAGGTAGGCCTAGTGGCGTCATCTCTTGGTTAGGCCGGAAACTTATCAATCCACCCTCGTATAAACGTATAAAAGATAAATATTCAATGATTGAATAATGTCGACGTGTTGCGTTTAACAACGGTGCTTGTTTAGGTTTTATAACTGAATTTGTTTGTTGTACATCGTCGGTTTAATTAATAGAACTTCCTGAAAAAAAAAATTTTTGATACCTGCTTTTTGCTATAAATGAGTCTTGAAGTTATATAGCGAATAATTTTTAGGTTTTATTTAAGAAAGAAAGGATAAAAAAACCAACTTGACATTAAATTACCCTAAAAATACGCAATTTACGCAAAAAAATATTTTTTGTATTTAAGCTTAAATTAACTTTTACAAAATAACGTTCCAATATTGTTTGATTCTGAGAAATTTTTATGGAATGTAGGTGGGAGACTGGTCTAGAGATGTCTCGGGTTTGTAATCACGAAGAAGTCGTTTGTTCTTATGGCCAGTGTCATTCCTTTGAGATTTTTGGGCAGTAGCTTTAGTTGAGGACGCCCGGGAATTTTTTGTCTAAAACTCACGTCCATTATGATTACAATCTGGTTAAAAAAGAATGTTTTCCTTATAATAATCCTTAGCGAGAAATTATAGTATTTTACATAACTTTATTTTATTGTACGGACGTTGGTTTTTTCCGAATTTATTAATTGAGCACAAACGGTAATACAGATCATAATGTTAGTTTGCTAATAACACTTAAAAAACAAACACCCATAAGTTGAAACTTAAACACCAAAGATCCCTTTTTTATGGTATGAAGTTGAAATTGATATCAAATACTCAGGTCTACAATCCCTTGGAGCTGTGAAAAAATCACATTTCTAAGTCAACGCAATCAAAATATAAAACCCTTTATGTATATTTTGACACTTACAAGTAAATCACAACATATAGGGTACTTCCTGTTGACCTAGAATCATAAAATTTGGCAAGAAGTAATGTCTTATAGCACAACCCGACTAGAATTTTGAGAGATGTGCAGGTAGGATCCCTAAGTGGGTAGCCCACTACCCCTTGTAGGCCCCATGAAGTTGTCTCCTGGGGCAAGGAAGGGGCATATAACGCCTTGCCGCATTTGTGCATCATCAGGAATGCCGTATGTGGCACCCGAGGGGAAAAATTATTGCTTGCCCAATAAATGAACTTTATTATTACTGAGAAAAATACAAAATGAATGAAAAATATATATTTTACCAATGAGAAACTGTTCACTTTTACATACGTAGCAGCGGTATAACACATTATTTTTTTACTTTCGACACCAACATTAAGATAAACCATTTTTTATTAACATCTATGATTTTACAGGTAGTAATATTTTCATTGTTTGCAGAAACTATGGGTACATTTCTTAATATTTAATATCGCATAGATACGTATAAAGGGATTTTCTGTTTCGTAGTAGTTTTCCACAAATATCACTTATATCACTTACTTGTAAAATTTGTTTGCTCTAAGTAAGATTGTGTTGTTCGACTTGATGCGTCTGGTTTCAGTTGTCTTATAATAATAATAATATCAGAAAGTACCCTCGTTGGTTCGTTGCAAATGTAAAAGATTTCATTGAAACGACGACATAATTAGGTAAGGAGATGCCATTTTTAAATTTTTTTATAACGTTTTTTTCATTTTACCAAAAGTATTTTCTAACGGATTTGCCTCATCGAACCCCCTAAAGTAGATTTAATTGTAAATTTATATATGTGTTAGGTTTGTTACTTAAGACCTGTATGAAAAACCCTAAAGGCAATCCTCATTTTAGTATCACCACTTTTTTTCTTTATATCGACATGCCCCTCACTAGCCACATGAGGCCCACGGGCATGCCCCTTATAAATTTTAGTCGGGAAGTAAATGGAAAAATCCGAAAACCGTAAATTTGCAGTTACATCACAATAAAAACAATTTTTGGTAAAGGTCTAGTGACCACCCTCTTTCGATCCCCCACTTCCACCCGCTTGAAAATAATTGTTTTATTGAACTTTATTTGAATTATAGTGTATGAAAATTGTCAAAATAATCAAATTTCAAACCCCATAAATTTTTATGGGGGTAAGACCGCCAAGAGCTTTTTATGGTACAGTGGTGGGGGAGACCTCCTCTTTCGATACCACCCACCCCACCCCCTTTGGGGTAGACATTTACCCAATTTTTTAATTGTACCTACTATTATACGATTTATGGGGAAACTAAAAACAAACTCGGAAAAAGCGGGAAAAATCTTCTAGACTCGATTCCAGTGATGAACGAACTGTTTCTGTAAGTTGTTTTTACTGGTTAGGGTCCCTTTTAAATATGATCGCGACTACTATCCAGGTAAATTGGTAAAAAAAACGAAACTCCTGAGTTTCTTTGTTTCACAATGAGAATTTTCCTCAGTTGTGGTGGGTGGATCGACTTTCGGTTGCCCTATGGCCGCTTTGTCTTTGTTTTAAGTCGTAGCCTCCTGGGTCTGTAAGTGAACATGCACACACACATACAGACAAACATACGCCCACATGAGAAAGAGTGCAGTCATCGCTAAAGTCGCGTTATCACAATCCTTCCATCGCAACGGTGGCAGCGACCTCGCAATTGCTCTCCATCCATTGCAAAATGCACCAGTACTATTCACTACTCGCCATACGTGATTGCACCATTAGGTGCTTACTCATAAAAATCCGACCAATAAACTACGGTCTTTTTATTTTAGACGCGCGAGACGCGACGCTTCGTGTCCTAGCTCTGTTTTATATCCTCTGAGGTAGTTCAGATTTAAACGGGATTATGCTTTTGCGGGGATTTTAGTAATAGAACCTGCCCGCCCTTTTTTGTGTGCCTCTGCGGAGTTTTTAATCCAGTTTTAATGTAAATCTTGTTGCTTTACTTAACCAAAAGTTTTTAAAGGTTATACAGGGCGACGCATTTAAAACTTTCCACGTGGAAGTGCTTGAAATTTTTCCTTCAAGAGGGGCATCTTGTGATTGCATATTGTGGATGTGGTAAATTATCTTTCTCCTTCTAAAGGGGATGGAAAATTCTTGGAGAATATTAAACGTCAACAATTATTTATATCTTTTATTTATCAGCTCATTAATGGTGTAGTTGAGAGCATTATTCCCTTTATTATTAAAATCGCCTTATAAGTTTTGGTTAACTGTCGAAATCGTCAAGGAAAGTTGGAATTGTCACTCTATTTTAAAAACAATGTAATGGCTCTAAAAATCTTCAATCGAACGCTTTCCCATAAGAAGCTCAGCCTTCATTTGGATTTTAAAAATACATCGACTTCATTCGTTTAAGATATATCTCGTGCAAAAGCATAATGAAGATGATCCATCCGTCCATCCATCCATCCATCCATCCATCCATCATCCATCCATCCATCCATCCATCCATCCATCCATCCATCCATCCATCCTCCATCCATCATCCATCCATCCATCCATCCATTCTTTTTTATATTCGACATGCTATTATGACGAATGCACGTTTTTCCTTGATGCTTAATTGCAGATATTAGAGTGATTGGAATTCTAAAATTGTAAGCAGTCTCCAGAAAAGATGAATGCATGGGCTGGAATTACATTATAAAAAGTATCATTTTTGGTCTATTTTTCCTGCTGTACAATTTTTCGGGTGAATCTTACTTCAATTTGTTTGAAAACTTAATGTACCTTGACATTGTTCATTACAGAAAATGATATATTTTTTTAACGGAATGACTTTCCGTCACACTGTACAGCTATATTGAATGGCCTTCAATCGCTAGATTTAATACCATTGGGTTTCTTTAAAAAAAAATACTGTTGTATGTTTCATTCCCATTAGTGACTAATGCTGGTGGGCGAGCAGTCCCATCGGGTTACGCCAGAGGGTAGGGCAGAAGACCTCTTGAGCCTCCTCTTATTAATCGTGGGGATAGGTGGGTGGTGGTTGGGGTGAGAAAAATGGGGCGGACGAAATGAATACAGAAGAAAGTAAAATATTTTCTGTAGAACGTTACTGTCCCAGCATTTGCCTAAGTGATCCAAGGAAACCACAGATAAACTTGAACAAGGGCAGGCAGACCCGAAATCACACCCGTCTCCTCCCAAATGCTAAGTAATAGTAGATTTTTTCTTTTGGAGACATTTAAAAAGTATTATCTACAAAACGGAACCTACATGGCTGGATGTGATGAAATAACCCCTGAAATACTGCAAAATGTTCGAGAGAACGGAGGTGAATAGCTCGCTATTTGAACATTTAATCAATTAAAATTTGTTTGGGAACTTTTTATTTATTAAATTCCACCTACGTTACCACATCAATTATAGCGCAGAACAAAAGAATGTCAGCATGTTTTTTAAAGAGAACTGAAACACTTTTAATACGATGTGTCACTTGACCCATCGTTCCTTTAAGTTCTGGATAAACGTTTGAATGCTATCGTATTAAGTCTGATTATGACGACTCTATGATGATGACGAAGGGGTTTTCACGTCAGTAGTTGCAGGAAAAAAAATTGCAGTGCTCCACCCTTTATATTAGGGAAAAATTGCTTCTGTCACTGTTTCGTATCTTTTGTTAGACAGTAGGCTTGTCTTTATATAGAATACAAATTAATTAATGGATTCACCTAAAGAAACCTTATAAGGGATCGATAATCATCGAAGCCTCTTAGAAGCCTTATCAAACTTTTTGCACTGATTTTTTTAATACAAATTGAATAAGTGTTGAAAGAAAACTAAGCGAATCACACTTTTTTTTTATCTAAATCCTCAATTATTTAATTTCACTTCTGTAATAGGTGTTCGTCACCTCTTCGCTAATTTTCTTCAATTATACTCCTATGTAAGACTTTTCCCAAGATAAGTGTGAAAAATAGTTTCTGACGCCAATTGTTTTTACATTTTATTTCAGATTTTTATTCTTTTTGTCTTTTTCAATGCTTGTTTGTTTTTTTTAGCCAACGTCTCCACTATAAATATTCCAGACGGCCTCGAAGTAGGTCAGGGATTTGGTTTATCGTATTTTTAGGGTTAAAACTTTCCTCCTACATAGAAACTAGAAGTTAGTAGGGCACGATTATCTTCTTTCTTTATCTGTCTGGAACTTAAGTAGGACAACGTGTCCCTTATGAAGTCTTTTCATATTTAAAAATAACCAGCTCCATGACATAATCAGACTTAATAGAATAGCATTCAAATGTTTATTCAGAACTTAAAAATTTCATTTCTTCTTACAATTATAAAACTGCTCGTTTCATATTTCAAATTTTTCATGGAGAACAAATTTTGAAAATTCTGTAATTAGGTGAACGAGGGCAGTGGCGTAGCCAGGATTTTTGAAAGGGGGTAGAGGGAGGTTAATGTAAAACATGCTGAAAATACGCATTATTTTTAGTTCCATGCTCCATCGTGTATTAGATGTTTATGTTATTTAGTCATCTCATTCCAGAAAGTTGTATTACTAGAGGAGACAGCTGCACTATTTTCCTTAATAAATAGGCCCACGCTAAAACCATAGATATTTTCATTTTACTATAATATACATACATGATGGTATAAATAGAAAACAAACAGAAAAAATGTGTACATGATTTTTTCATGGTACGGAACCCTCGGTGTTCGAATCCGTCTACAATTATTGAAGTGTAACGGATATTCGTTGCTGAAAAAGTTCGTAAAATGCGTACGTATTGGTGGAAAACCCAAAATAATCCTCCCAGATTTTATTTTCCTTGAAAATCGAACACAAAACCCGGCAATTGCCGCAGCCGAACTGGCCGTAAGCGTTATTAAAACTTCCATTTCCACCCCCGGTGGTGTTTATTATGAGAAATATAAACGACGGCGACCGCAACCAACAGACCAGCCATACCACCACACCACCCACCCACCCCATCGCGTCGAGCGTTCCCTCAGCCGTCGGGCAACAACGAGGACGCGGCGGGTGGATTGAAATCCGGTGAAGGTCAAGGTCAGTCTGGTGCTCCGCAGTCTGATGCAGTCACGTTACTATCCGCCAGGCGGCGTCGTTCCCTTCGGCGCTGGCGGCGGCAGCGACGTCGGCCATGGAAGCGACAACGGAGACCATGGCACTGGCGTTAAATTTCACAATCAGAGTCAGACAAAGGAGAGACGTTGTGGCGGATGGCTCTTAAGTAAAAACGACGGCTGAGCGAATTATCTTATATTTTCTTTTAGTGTTCTCTTACGTAGAATTATAATTGTGGATTTTACTCTAGAGTATTTTCACATAAAACATTTTTTCAATTGAATTTACGTAATGTGGCAGAACCTTGGTAATTTAAAAGCTGTTACCTTTCCCATCTCCGTGGGTCTTAAAACCTGTGATATTAAAATATGAACTAACTAATAGGCTAACATATGATATGGTAGTTTGGCTTCTGAAAGTGATAAAACTCGGAAGTGCCCCTTATTTAAGAGGTGCGTTTTTGAGTAATCTTTTCCATCCTTTCAATTTTCTCCAAATAATTTAAAAATTAAGCAATTTTCGATAAATTTATAAGAGTACTTTTTTTTGAAAATTGAATTTTCCATCAAAATATACATTCGTGAATTTTCTATTTACCATTTTTGTACCGAACCTAAATGTTTGATAAGTAACAGACTCAAATTTGTTCCATTTTCCATTGTAAAATTATATTTATTTTTGGCTTAATTAATTTACAATAAAATAAGCAAATTTTGTAACTCAAACAAAAAAGTTTTATACTAAAAAAGAGTGTTTTACACATTTCGAGATACGGAGTTACTGCAAAAATTAAAAGCTACTATATAGTTTGACTCGATATTTGACTGTACTTCCCGTCTGTTATTTTCTATAAAATAAAATCTCCGACGGCTACCTTCTAAAAGCTGAAATACGTATATTTCGTAAGCTTTACAGACCATAGACGTTATAGTTATAGAATGTCCGATTGGGCCATTAGCTTCGACCTCTCTCCGTAAATTTTTCCTCCATTTGCCTTAATTGACCCATTACCAACGATTCGCTTTGTTACTTGTGTTCTAATTTTCTCTTTATAGTTTCGAACGACGAAATGAATGGGGAAAGCAGCTATTACTATTGCTGTTCAAAAACAGGAATTTGATATCTTCGTGGAGAAATCCATTCAGCAAAAATAGCGTCTCTTCCTAAAGAAAATATCAAAGTTTCGATTTGCTCTGTCATCTGCAAAACATTTGAAGCAACGTATTTATTTTTAACAATAATAATTATCCAAGTATTTATAGTGGATGAAGAAAGGGACTTTTAGTTAAAATTAGAGGGGGTGCTGCTGTAGAAAAATTTGAGCCTTTGTTTTAAATAGTATAAAAAGAAATAAACATGGAACATACGACAGTAACAACTAAATATCGATTTTTATAACTAATAAACATTCTGTGAGCGATGGTTTAGTTTGACCTGGTATTATACTTCATTTACTTTCTCTAGCGATGTTCCCCTTCCAATGTCTTGGATACGCGCTGGCAAAATCGTTGGTAAGGAGAAAAAAGCTTATTATACTCTGGACTCTTGTTCATTAAACATACTTTTTCATACAGTACCTGCCAAAAGTTTTGTTCAATCATGAATAGTAGTGCGAGTTAAAAACAAGCGTTAAAGCCTTTAAAATGTCTTCAAATATAAATAAACATCTCGTTGATATTTTCAGTAGTAATTGGTACCAATAACAGCACATTTGTGCAATGCAATTTTAGTGGATAAAATGGTCAATTTTTCGGTGCAGTAATGTACGGATTATATGCTCCTCACTGGTTAAGAGTTTTGTCGAGAGTTGTCTCCTTTTTTTCTGGCCTAGTGCTGTTCTTTTCTACTTTGCGCCGATCATACTAAAGGTCACATCGCTACAGAAACTCATTAATATACTGTTCACGTTATGCGGTATTTCCATTACGCTATATGTCCACTATAGGTACTTTACGTAATACAACGCTAGAGTAGCCCCAACCTCAAACTCTGTGTGCACCCCTACGTGTACCACTTATCTATTTATTTTGTAATCAAGAAGACCATTAGTTGTTATTGATTACTGTCGTCCTGATTTCTTGTTTTTCTATTCTGGGAAATTCATCGATCAATCAAGAACGAAGTGTATCTATTATCCCGCCATGTAATGCAATAAATGTCGACGGGGCTCCCGGACTCCGAGCTCCGAAAGTTTTCGTGAAATCGCGTGTTAATGCCAGTACTGGGGCAGTTCTGGCGAAAGTTTCCGATATATTTCGAGATCTTCGACTGTAATGCAATTTGCTCTCCAGTCGCTTCGGGTATTTCCCGGTTTGCAATAAGAGATTGGCTGTTGTGGAACGGCAACATAACACAACACAACGAACAGGAACGGTGCAATTTCTCGTCCGCGTCCCCACGGTCCCACGTCACCGTCAACGTTTTTAATGGCGTCGCGACGACTGACGACGTCGTTAGTTACCGGATCGTGGTCGCCTTTATATTCACATACATATATACGTACCTACTCGTTCTTCTCTTCACTGTTTCTTTTTGGTGGTTAAGAACCGGACATTTTTCATTGAAAAAGAAGTCGTTATTTAGAGGCGACCGACGAGAAATCCTCTAAAGAAAAATTGATTGTAAAGGCTGGAGCAAAGGGCAATAAAATACGGAGGTTGCCACCTTTTCAAAGTAACTGATGGTACGAAAACAAGAGCTAATAAGGAAAACTTTGTTTATAAAATATTAACTTCAGCCAAGCATCCTCAACTCAAATCCAATAACTGCAGCTAGTTATGTTTGAGTAAATACAGTGTAATGTTCGTGGGTTTAACAAAATTTACTTCTAAGACTAATAACAAAAACTATTTACACTAATTATTAATATATCACTATACACTGCGCTATTTATTTCACTGCTATCACTGTCAATTTATTTCTGGATTCACTTCTGCAACGGTCAATTTATTTCTACTCTTCTCGGCGATCGTCTCTTCCTTTAAATACTCTTTTGTTTATTTTCGGGAGCTTCTCGAAACATCGGGATAGTTTCTTTTTTCTTTGAACTGTTTAACTGCTTTCCCAGAACGCAGGCACGACACACACATTTACAAATACGGAGCACATGAAAAAAGGCGCTCGCGGCTATTCGGCGAATCGATAAGCCGTTCACGCACACGTATGCCCGATCGCACACAAACACGCTCGTGCTCACTACAATAGTTAAGGAAAATTTCTATTTAACTGTCGTTTCAATTTTTGTTTCGAAGGCATCGTTTCTACGCATAAATTACTGTTATTAAGCCCATCGCTAGTTAATAACCCTTACGATGTCAGAATGTGCTGTCTTTTCCTACCGTAACTTCAAGATCATAACCTAGTAACCTAGTCGCTTTTTATAAGCACGATCGGTTTTTCCTCGAGGAGGGGTAATCATTAAAAGACACCCCCTGAATGGGGGCACTGTCGGATTCGCCGAAACTCCTACCAACTAAAACCCCTCGAGTAGGAAGATTATACATCCCAGGGAAGGTTCAATGGGAAGAGGTTGGAAGCGGAAAAGGGAATGTGTAGGAAGGAAGCATTGGGCAGAAAGGGAATAGAAATGGGAATCAGTGGCCTACCTCGGATGAGTTGGATGGGTACTCGCGCTAGAAAACCGAAACTATGAATGAGCGGAAGGGAAGCAGCTCAGAGTAGAAGGTGACAGGGTCTTCTGAAGCGGTCGTTTGCTTAAGGGGCGAAGTCCTAAAGTGCCGAGATGAACGGGTTTGGGTGAACTGCAGTCTTGGAGAGTGAAGGTAGATCAGTTTCTTTCAGAAGTAGGGTGTTTCTATTGAACCAGGGATAGTTTACTGAAGAATTCGCATGTAAGTGCTTTGAACAATCTGTAGGCGGTGTGAATCGGCACAGCCCTAGGTGGGAATGGCGTAGGAGCAAATGCTTCTGATAATTGATAGTAAGGGGTACATGCAGGAACGGTTGAAGTTGGATTTCTAGGTAAAGGTGATCAACGACAATAGAATAGAAAGAAAACAAAGGCATTCAAAAGATAAGAAATTGAAATCTACATTGAAGAAATATTTAACATTGTAAGAGAAATAAATTTAGGAAAATTATACTTATATACAAAACATTTACACAAAAGAAACAATAGACTTCTTTCGTCACACATTAAATATGAACACCGCACAATAAACTCATGGAGGCCGTACCTTTGGTCCAGAACACCTCACATTCTTAATTATTTACCAACATTCGTCTAACCTATGCATGTCTCTACCCCATATTACTCCTGTTTCTGCTTCTAATGTTTCTAATGATCCTTCATGTCTCAGAAAATGTCCTACCATCCTGCTCTTATCTTTTTCTTAGTGATGTCCGTACCTCCATTTATTCTTGTAATTTATTCAATTTTCATCATTTCATATCCATTCATTAGAATATATATAATAAGATTGGAGAGGCTTTTTATTACGCCAAAAAATGTTTTTCATATAGAATCAGAAAATTCGCCTTTCCTAAACCTTTTAGTGTCTTTTGGTGTTAAATTATTTAAGTACCAAGAAAGCACTAATAACAAATAACAATTTATAACAATAACAAACGAAAACACAGGTAACAAAAAGGCACAAGGAGTGAAACATACAAACGAGAACAAAGTGACAAAAAGAACAAGATAATGCCACAATAACAATAACAATAACAAAGACAACAAAAATGAAAACAATACAGATAAAAGCAGAAACACTTACAAATGGTAGTAGAGGCGGTAGACGAGAAACTGTCTTGAGATATAAAAAAAAAAAAAAACTTTTGGGTGTTTCATTCCCACCAGTCAGTAATGCTGGTGGGCGGGCAGTCCCTCCGGACTATGCCGGAAGGAAGGGCGGAAGGCCCTCTTCAGCCTGCTTTCGTGGGAATGGGTGGGTGGTGGTTCGGGTGAGAAAGATGAGACGGACGAAATGAAGACAGAAGAGAATGAAAGAGAATCTGTGGAATATTACTGCCTCAGCATTTGCCTAAGTGATCCAAGGAAACCATAGAAAAACTTGGACCAAGGCAGACGGACCCGGAATCGAACCGGCGTCCTCCCGAATGCTAAGCAATGGTCTAGACCTCTGGGCCATGCCGCTCGGTCTTGAGATATGAAATTTGGGAGTATTTATAGGATAGGGTTGTTAGTAGATTTGGTAGAATGTTCTAGAAGGAAAAGTAGTGAGAGAGAGGGTGAAGACACTAGTTTATAGGAATACGCAGAATTAGACAGTATAGAATTCAAGAGAAAGCAATTAAGGGTAAAACCAGATATTAGTATGGGAGTGCATGCAGGTATGGTTGAAGTTGGATTTCCAGGTAAAAGTGATTGAAAGAACAATNGATTTTCGAATTGATTTGAATGTTAAAGCTTGAATGTTGATTTTCGAATTGATTTGAATGTTAAAGCTTGAATGTTGATTTTCGAATTGATTTGAATGTTAAAGCTTGAATGTTGATTTTCGAATTGATTTGAATGTTAAAGCTTGAATGTTGATTTTCGAATTGATTTGAATGTTAAAGCTTGAATGTTGATTTTCGAATTGATTTGAATGTTAAAGCTTGAATGTTGATTTTCGAATTGATTTGAATGTTAAAGCTTGAATGTTGATTTTCGAATTGATTTGAATGTTAAAGCTTGAATGTTGATTTTCGAATTGATTTGAATGTTAAAGCTTGAATGTTGATTTTCGAATTGATTTGAATGTTAAAGCTTGAATGTTGATTTTCGAATTGATTTGAATGTTAAAGCTTGAATGTTGATTTTCGAATTGATTTGAATGTTAAAGCTTGAATGTTGATTTTCGAATTGATTTGAATGTTAAAGCTTGAATGTTGATTTTCGAATTGATTTGAATGTTAAAGCTTGAATGTTGATTTTCGAATTGATTTGAATGTTAAAGCTTGAATGTTGATTTTCGAATTGATTTGAATGTTAAAGCTTGAATGTTGATTTTCGAATTGATTTGAATGTTAAAGCTTGAATGTTGATTTTCGAATTGATTTGAATGTTAAAGCTTGAATGTTGATTTTCGAATTGATTTGAATGTTAAAGCTTGAATGTTGATTTTCGAATTGATTTGAATGTTAAAGCTTGAATGTTGATTTTCGAATTGATTTGAATGTTAAAGCTTGAATGTTGATTTTCGAATTGATTTGAATGTTAAAGCTTGAATGTTGATTTTCGAATTGATTTGAATGTTAAAGCTTGAATGTTGATTTTCGAATTGATTTGAATGTTAAAGCTTGAATGTTGATTTTCGAATTGATTTGAATGTTAAAGCTTGAATGTTGATTTTCGAATTGATTTGAATGTTAAAGCTTGAATGTTGATTTTCGAATCTTTGAATGTTGAATTTCGAATTGATTTGAATGTTAAAGCTTGAATGTTGATTTTCGAATACTAAAAATTTTGAATTGTCGTTGTTTAAATAACGTTGACAGAAAATAGGCAACGCCTATCGTACACATTACCCCTTCGCCGTCGCTACGCACCCCTCCGGTATCATCTAAACATTCCGAAGTGATGACGTAGCGACGGACTTGGGTTTTCCATTGATTACTGATATTGCGAGACCTACCTGGTCCGATCTCTTTGTTAAATTACTGAGTTACCTATACTAAGAAAAATAATATTTACCTATACCTACACAAATAAATGCCTTAAAATTGAATACAACTAGAATAGAATACAACATATTGACTACCTGAAAAACACGAACAAAATTGAATATTTACAAAAATTATAAACACTAACAAAATTGAATATATATATATGTACAAATATTAATTGAAGAAGCAACAAGAAGCTTGTTTCCTTTCTGTCTATTTTTGTTGTATGTGTAGGTACTATTCAATATTCCAGCTATGGAGGTTATTATTGTCGTTGGGTTTAGGATTGTTCATACCTCAAAAGCATGGGTAATCCGTTGGCTTTTCCCTTTCCCAGTAGCGCTTCAAAAGAAAACTTCCCAAAAGGACAGTATTGTAGAAGCACCGTGTGTGTGTCCATGTCTTTCGCTTGTAGAACTGGCGGTTACTCCCAGTTTGTTCCTGTGGTAACGCAGTTCTCCGTGTCCTGTGAGGTTTTCAACTAGAGTCTTGGCTTTTTTCCTGCTGAAACCGATAATTTGTTTTCCGACTTCCTCCAATTTCTAGGGCAGATTCCTTCTATTCTTTAGGATAGAGAAAGTCACTTCTTTTCTGTCCATTTTTGTTATTAGTGTACTACTCAATATCCCAGTTATGGAGATTGGAATAAAAGTGGGCGATGCCTTTGCAAAACGTATCTCAGAATTATTCTTTTGCGTAGTACAGTTACATTTTATTCGTTATTTCTAGGAAACAGCTTGATAGCTTGTCACCCGGCTTAATGTTGACCGATTTTCTGCATGTCGGGTTTCCTGTTGTAATCTTGTAGATCACTTTGTGTGTAGATAGGCATTCCACTCGCCTGTCCAATCCATTAAGGACATATTACTCGACGCGTGAATCGTGAATTGGCATTCCACGCGGCCGCTGCTTGCCATTAGAAGAAGTCTAAGAAGGCGCTAGGGTGCGCCTGTCCGCTCCAGGCCGGGCCAAATCCGTTAAGGTCATGTTACCTGGCGCGGGGATCGTGAATCGGCATTCCACGCGGCTGCCAATTGTCATGAAAAGAAGCCTAACAACACGATAGGGCGCGTCAGCCCGCTCTAGGCCGAGCCAAATTCGTTAAGACGATATGACACGGCACGTGGATTGTGAATCGGCATTCCACGCGCCCGCCGCTTGCTATGAAAAGAAGCCTAAGAAAACCTAAGGGCGCGCCTGCACGCTCTAGACCGGGTCAAATCCGTTAAGGCCATGTTACATGGTACGTGGATCGAGAATCGGCATTACATGCTCTGAAAACAAGACAAGGAAACCGCTAGTACACGCGTGTCAGCTCTAGGTCGCGCAGAACCTGTTACACCGAGCGTGGATTAGCAACCCATGCGTCGTGTAATAGGGGCTTAACAAGATAAATATCCACTAAATGTCCTCATCGAAATGTGTAGATCCGTATGAAGATGCAGATGTAGATTAAAACAATTTAACTTGTGGGTGCGGATACAGATATCAACTTTTAAAACTCTTCGGCTACTTTCGAAGGCACGAGCTGTCACAGTTATTTTCCTGTTGTAAAATGAGACACTATTAGAGTCAACGTACTACATTGCCATTGGCACCTATCTACCCCATGACTTTCAATTAGTAAAACGATAAGTGTGGAAGTGTACACTGGCCGGCGTTTCAGGAGCGGTTGTGCAGTGGCAAATCGGGACTATAATAATCGGCCTGTGGGCAAAATGATAACTGTTCAGCTAAGACCAGTAGCGTAGTTACAAATACAGTCGAACTTGGATAAGTGAGAACTGGGTAAGCGAGAAAACTCTATTAATGAGAGTATTTGCCAGGTCTCGTCATTTTGCCCTTCAAAAGCCTCTATACGAGGGTGGATTGATAAGTTTCCGGCCTGACCAAGAAAAACAAGGTTTTTAAAAATTTTTTTTTTTTATTTCTCAACATAATCTCCTCCAAGGCTGATACATTTCTCATAGCGGTGTTCCAGTCTATTAATGCCATCTCTATAGACTGATTCGTCAAGCTCCTCAAAATAACCATTTACAGCTTCGATTACTTCTTCATTGTCCGCAAATCTCTTACCGCCAAGCCATTTTTTGAGATTAGGGAACAGAAAATAGTCACTCGGGGCTAGGTCTGGAGAGTAAGGAGGGTGCGGCATCAATTCAAACTTTAGATCGTTGATTTTAGCCGTCGCAACGATTGACGTGTGCGCTGGTGCGTTATCGTGATGAAACAAGATTTTTTTCTTCGCCAGATGAGGTCGTTTAATTTTCACCTCGTGGCTCAAACGTTGCAATAAGTCTGCGTAGTATTGACCAGTGATAGTATTACCCTTTGCAAGGTAATCAATGTATATAATACCTCTTGCATCCCAAAAAACAGTAGCCATAACCTTGTTCGCCGAAAAAATTGTTTTTGCCTTCTTTGGAGTTGGTTCCCCTGGTCCAATCCACTGTTTAGACTGTTCTTTGGTTTCAGGAGTGTAGTGGTGGACCCACGTTTCGTCAACGGTTACGAATCGACGCAAAAATTCGCTTGGATTACGCTTATACAATGACAAATTTGCGGTAGAAATGTTTTTTCGAATCAATTTTTGGTCGACTGTTAGCAAACGCGGCACCCATCTTGCACAGAGCTTTTCCATATGCAAATGTTGGTGCAAAATATGTTGCACACGTTCATATGACATCTTACAGGTCTCAGCTATCTCACGCACTTTCAATCTGCGGTCTCCCAGCACTATTTGATGAATTTTTTCGATCATATCTGGAGTTGTGACCTCAACGGGGCGTCCTGAGCGAGGCCCATCAGAGGTGCTCACACGACCCTTTTTAAACTCGGAAACCCACTGCTTAACGGTTGAATATGACGGGGAGGATGTCCCCAGTGTTGAGTCCATCTCTTTTTTAATTTCCTTCGGCGTTAACCCCTTCAAATAAAAGTATTTGATGACAGCACGATTTTCCTGCTTTTCCATTTTTACGAAAACCACAGAGGCGTCTTGTTCAGCGTGCTGTCAAACCTACACTAGCAAGGAGATCGGGCTGAAACTATAGCTACAAGCTATCCAAGGATGGTACTATAGAATGTCACCTCAAGGTAGGCCTAGTGGCGTCATCTCTTGGTTAGGCCGGAAACTTATCAATCCACCCTCGTATGTGAGAAACATAACACCTGTATAAGTGACAGTCATTTTTCATGAGGAAACCTCTTTTACATTCGAATGATCAAATCTGCGAATGACCGAGTAAGTCTTTATTATTTTATTATAGCCAAATGTGCGTACCGACTTGTTTATCAATCTTATTACAGTCAGTTTGTAAAAGCAGTTGCGAAGAAAGGTCCTGTAGTTCCTCATAATGTCTAAACGAAAACTCAATGTGTTGTCGAACCGTATTCTTGTAGACCTCTAAGTGAGACATATTCCTCCTGTAACTCTATAAGCTAGAAACTCGGGTTAGTGAGAAACCTCTAAAGGAAAAAAACAGATCGCGGCCCATTGAGCTCTCACTTATCCAGGTTCGACTGTAGTTGCAAAGTAACAGTGGAGAGAAGTGATCTATATTTTAAGTCCTTTGTTATTATTATTGCTGTGGTAAACATTTCCTCCTATGTATACCTGTTAATCTGACTGTCGCTTGTTCTCCTTAGACGCCGTTCGCTGTAAAACAGTAAATGTGGAAAAGTAAAATTCAATATTTTGTAAGTTTGTTTGGGTCACTTTGTTATAGAGGGTTTTTAGGAGGACTTAGAAAACGAATAATTAAAACTAGATAACAACAACATGTATTTACAACTTAACAACAACTGGCGTAACGAAAGGAGAAGAGAAGAGACTTGTTCTGCTGAAGGCGTAAGACGAACTGATTTGGAATTTTATGAAAAATGAAAACTGTACAAGGAAGGAATAGAGAGGGTAGTAGATACGAGTAGGGAAGCATTAAGATATGGAAACTTTAAGATTAGAAATACCAAGAAATTGATGGCCGGTCAACCACCGAAGAAACCGATTGTAAAAATGTAATTAGGAAGGAATGAAAGGTACAGACGTCATGCGGTTAGTACACAAAAGATGAAATGTTACAGGGATTATAGGAAAGTACAGTAATAGAGTTATTTAAATAGATAAGCAAGATACAATAGATTATTTACAAAAGGAAGGAATTTTTATAGACACTAATCGAAAATAGAAAAGAAATATTTTAGAAAGGTATTTACAATATGTAAACNACACGAAAGATGAAATGTTACAAGGATTATAGGAAAGTACAGTAATACAGTTATTTAAATAGATAAGCAAGATACAATAGATTATTTACAAAAGGAAGGAATTTTTATAGACCCTAATCGACAAAATTTACAATATGTACACATAAAGAGAAACTTTTAAAATATGTGGTGGATATCGCCACAAATAGTTACTAACTACATATTCTACAGTCGGTTAATTAATTGAGTGTTTTTATTAGTACTTTAGCAAACCGTTTGTAAATGTTGCAGTCAGGAAGGATGGGTTTATAAAAGGAGTGTAGTGACGGTGAATGCGCGATGTCTTTCGCTCATGAGCCGGAAATCTTTCATAATCCGATAGAGCTCGAGTCGAGATCGTTTGTGATCCAATTGGCGGACGAAATTGCGGCAAAAATAATGCAATTTCCCAACGGAGTGGCAGCCAACAGTTCTCGTCTATAAGCGCAACCGTTTCCTAGCTCAGCACTTTCCTTTTTGTTCATTACCGTAGCAGAAGTTGAAACGGGAAAGATCGAAGACGACGGTGAATGCGATGCGACGCGTCGCGTCGCGACGGACGTGTACATTATAGCTGCTCGACTGGTTGCAATCAGCCCGCTCTTATGGCTCCGATATGTGCACGTTTTCCTACGTCTTTGCCTTTGTAAAACGATCCAACGCCACCTCCTCGAACAAAAGGAAACTATGATAATCCTCCCGTATGTTTCTAGGTATGTGTGTGTGTGTGTGTATGATGGTGCAGTCGGAACGAAAAATGTCTCTTCTGGTGTAATTTCGTACCATATATCAGAAAAAGTCACAAAAATCACATTTTTCGTAATCATCTGCGACAGCCCATTAGAACATTTCAGAAACTACCTTGATTTAGTCCAAGATTTAAGTTTTAAAACTAAACTGTGAGCTATTTGGGATGCAATCGCTTGAAATAAGATGTCACTGTTGTAAAATTTCCGTATTTTTTTTCCCTTGCATGCCAGTATTTTTGTTTTACTTTTATTTATTTTCATTGTCAGTACCGCATCCATTTTATTTAAAGCGATCTCTAACTACTTGCTAGATGCTAATACTGTTATATCATCTACAAATCTAAATATGCTAATCTTTTGCCCCTGTACGAGGGCGGTTCAATAAGTACCCGTGTTTGAAGACCGAGGACGTTCCTGAGGGAAATTGGTGTTGTCGCCGTGTGCTGCCATCTACCAAACCACGTCAAAACGAATTTCAGACTGATTGATAGGTTAGTTTGGATTTGGCAGCCATTCCACTCAGACGTGCTTCGTCATTTTCGCTAAGATGGGAAAAAATGCGAAGAGATGAAAACAAAGTTGGATACTGTTTATGGAGACATTTCGCCATCTACGGCCACAGTTAGATATTTCTTCAACGAATTTAAACGTGGGCAAAGATCCGTTTTTGATAGGAGCGACCAGGAAGCCTGGCAAACGTTGTTACCGAGGAAATCATTTTACGGATTTTTTTAGGAAAAGGAAGAACAATCACTTGACAATACTACAGTGAGTTATTGGACCGCTTCGACAAAAAATTGAAGGAGACGGACGCATTTGGAGAAAAAGAAGGTGCTTTTTCAATACGATAACGCACCGGCACATTCATCTGGAGTTGTTGTCGTTAAACTGCATGAATTACGTTATGAACTGCTGTCCACACACCCAGTACTCACTCGATTTGACTCCCTGCGACTTCGTCTTGTTTCCTACCATGAAGAAATGACTCGCGAGACTAAGTCATCACCGAGACAGTGGGGATTTTGGAGAGTTCGACAAATCCTATTTTTTGGAGAGGTTAAAAAAAGGCAGGGACGTTGGGAGAAGTGTATCTTTCTAAAAGGGGACTATGTTGAAAAATAAAAAAAAAAGGTGCC
Organism: Agrilus planipennis; assembly: GCF_000699045.2. NCBI lineage: Eukaryota > Metazoa > Arthropoda > Insecta > Coleoptera > Buprestidae > Agrilus > Agrilus planipennis. The sequence continues at coordinate 1,705,956 of NW_020442313.1, forward strand.
ATCATTTCTAACACTGGTACTTATCGAACCGCCCTCGTAATGTCTTAGGTACGTCTAGTACTATTATGATTTGTTTTCGAACTCTCTGGCCGTTGTCTTTGGAAATTGTTTCCCGACGTTGCGCATTCAATTGGGACAGGCATTTCCAAAGGTATACTTCGTTTACTTTCTGTAGCGATGTGACCTTCAGTTTGACCGGCGCAAAGTAGAAAAGAGCAGCACTAGGCCAGAAAAGAAAGGAGACAACTCTCTTCACTGGTGAGGAGCGTATAATCTGTACAGTACTGCACGGAAAAATTGACCATTTTATCCACTACAATTTCATTGCTCAAATATGCTGTTATTGCTACCATTTACTATTGAAAATATCAACGATATGTTTATTTATATTTGAAGACATATTAAAGGTTTTAACGCTTTTTTTCGACTCGCACTACTATTCATGATTGAACAATACTTTTGGCAGGTACTGTATGAAAAAGTATGTTTAATGAACAAGAGTCGAGAATATAATGAGGTTCTTTCTCCCTACCTACGATTTTGCCAGCGCGCATCCAAGACATTGGAAGGGGAACATCGCTAGCGAAAGTAAAAGAAGTATAGCATGTTGCTCTTAACGGCCTTATCGTTGTGCCAGTTAACAACTAAGACCGATAAGAGCAACGTGCTACCCTTGAAAATGCCTGCCGCAAATGTAGGCAAAACGTCGGGAATCAATTTCCAAAGACAACTACCAGAAAATCTGAAAACGAATAACAATAGTAGGGGAGACTAGGACAAAATGGGATATTTAAGAAAAAAAAATCGTCATATAAAAAAAGTAAACTGTTTAGTAAAATAACTTTTACTCAGATCACAATATTACACATCAACTTTAGATATTGAAAATTTTATACAAGCTAAATCAATTAATTTTCTTATAATGAGGAACAGCAATAAAGAATTCAAATTTCCGATTTTGCCCCGTGGTCGGGTATAAAACGAGCATATCTGTTTTCATCAAACTGGCACCAGTATGCTCAAGATTGTCGTGCTCATCAACCTAGGCCAATGGTAGGGCTGTAGTACCTAATGATAATTTTATTTCACTTCTCTTCATTTCGTCTACCTCACCATTCTCACCACCACNTACCGAACGATACTGCTCTTTTTCCATCTTAGCGAAAATAACGAAACACGTCTCAGTCGAATGGCTGCCAAATCCAAACTAACCTATCAATCAGTCTGAAATTCGTTTTGACGTGGTTTGATAGATGGCAGCACACGATGACAACACCAATTTCACTCAGGAACGTCCTCTGTCTTCAAACACGGGTACTTATTGAACCGCCCTCGTAAGTGGGTCTTGCTGGTATGTAACACATTTTATAAATACAACATGTAAGTGTGACATGAATAAGATTCACACAGATTAGATATGGTGACAAAAATGAAACGAAATCTTTCGATCGACGTCTGGAGGTCGGACTTTTGTTTTTGAAAGACGTGATGAACACATGAATCGTTTTTGAACAACTTATACACATAGAAGCCTGTCCTACACTAATGTACACACAATGTCTGAGGTGCCCAAATTCGTAAATTTATTTTTAACATATTGTTATCAGTCTATAATAATGCTCTAGGTATGGTTCTATAGTAGATAGGTTTGTAACGTAACTACGTGGAACTGAGGTAGCTGATTATAGGCAGTCTTAAATTAACTGACCATTAAAACGAATACATACATTTTGTCTGCAAAACATATTGCAAATATTTTAATGTTGTATGATTTTAAAATATTCACATAAGACTGCGTTTAGAACAACAAACTTAAAAATTTAGACTATTCTGAAACCTGGAATGGATCCATTGATGAACTGACAAACCCTTGCCGTTATCATTTCCATTAGTTGCACCCAAAATGTCGAATGACAGTACTGCTCTTCCAAACGTCATTGTTATGGAATTCTCCCTTATTTCAATATAAAAAAAAAACAAGATTCTAATCCTATTGGGCAGGTAGTTCCTCCAATTTCCTCTATCGCAGAAGGTTCTCTTCGGCCTGACTTTTTAGACTCGTAGGGTAGATGGTAGGAGGGGAATAAAATTAGAATAAGAAGAGAATTGAATGATTATCTGTGGAATGTTACTGCTTCATCATTTGCCTAAATGGACCGAAGAAACCAAAGATAAACTTGAACTAGGCAGGCGGCCAAGAATGGACAAGTGCCTTCCCGAATGCTAATCTATGATCTAGTCATCTAGAGAGACAGCTAGGACACGTTTGTATTGCAGCTCTATTTATGGATTTACCAGAAAAAGTTTCGTCTTTCAATTGCCGCTTTTTAAGGATAATTTTTGTGGAGTCACTTATACATACCTATGTGGGAAAATGTGGACGTTGCGTGGTAAGATGAAATATTACAGGGAGTGTGCCGTCCTGAGTCGCTGAGGTGGTCAAACGCTAGTTTTTCAACCTTAGTTGTACTCATTACAATTTCTAATAAAAGGGTTACTAAAACTGTTGTTTACATAATCATCATCATCATAAAGTCGTCAGTTCTAAGACTGGTTGGACACGCACCTCCACTCTTTCCAACCCTAAGCTAATCTTCACACTTGGCCTAAAACCAAAACAACCTACATCCTTACCCATTTGCGAACAGTAATCTAATCTAGGTCTACCTCTACTCGTCTTAACTTCTGTTTCTGCCTTTAGTATGTATCTGACTAGACCTTCATGCCTGAGAAGGTGTCCTACCAAACTATCTTTTATTGACTTCCATACAGTCCTGGGTAAAGGTTTAGATGATGGCCCCCACCCGCAAAGGGGGTGGGGATGGGGGGATCGAAGGAGGAGGTCTCCCCCACCACTTTACCATAAAAAGTTCGTGGCGATTTCACCCCCCATAAAAAGTTATAAGGGTTCAAAGTTAATAAATATGCCAATTTCTATACATTTCTAGGCATGTAAATACAGTGTAAACTCTTTATACCGTCGCTCGATTTAATGACGAACTCCTTAAAACGTCGAAATTGCTTGACTTTGGTTGATTTACATTGTTTTCTATACAATATTACACTCTATATAGCGTCACGCTCACTCTATTTAACGACAACAATGTGGCATTTTAAATCATTAAGCAGTACTTTCTAAGTTGCCGAAATAGATAAGAACTGCAGCTGTGTACGTTGTTGAAGAAGACGATCCTGTCCCTCCACCAAGCATCAAACAAGCACTTGATGCAGCGAAACTATTAAAAAAATACTTTTTATATAATCAAATTGATCCAGCAGTATCTCAAGATATGAGTAAGATACGTAAC
>NW_020442313.1:1710074-1720093 GCF_000699045.2 Agrilus planipennis
ATAAAAAGTTATGGGGGTTCAAAGTTAATAAATATGCCAATTTTTATACATTTCTAGGCATGTAAATATTTATATAGTCATTCTTAAACAATATTCAAAGGTAAAACTAATGAAAAATACATAAAAATATTGGGAAAGTTATATAAAACATTATTTAAATATCTTTATCAATAGAGTAGGTTAGGTTAGGTTATCGGGTTTTGTTCAAGTGACCACCCTCTTTCGTTCCCCCACCTCCACCCGCTTGAAAATATTTTTTTTATTGGATTTTATTTGAATTATAGTGTATGAAAATTGTCAAAATAATCAACTTTCAACCTCCATAACTTTTTATGGGATTTTACTCAGGTGACCACCCTCTTTCGATCCCCCCTACCCTCAAATATATATATTTGTCATACTTTGTCAATTTGAGATGTAACTTTATCGGGTGGTGTACTATATGAGACACCTTGTATACTTACATGTGCACCATGTACTGCACTTGAACGTGTATCCTTAAGCATGTATATATATTTCACTTGCACATTTTGTGAGTGTGTGTATTCGTCTTGGGTGTGTACATGTATGTATGTATGTATGTAGGTATCTCAATGTTGCATCTGTTCCACGGCGCAATGGCTGTCGCCCGTTGTCTGGGATTAAATGATGTTTTTATTCTCCCGTCCAATACGTGAGCCCCATCTCAACGAGCTAATATCCCTATCAAAGAGCAGTTTGTTTTTATGTCGCAACTACAGAGACGTCTTAACTGGAACTGAACCAAAGTCTCCCCCGTCTGATCTGCCGGCCAGCGACTTTACCGTCTATCTGTGCTTGCTTGCCAAGCCTTCGTTAAATTTTTTCTCCTTAAATCCCCGTTATTGTTGTATAAAATTAATTATATTATTGATCGGAAAGTCATAAAGAATATTACACTCCAGACTCCAGTAGCAATTACATTTGCAGTCAATTTGAATTAAGAAGCTCCTAATGGGCGAGTTCATATAACATCTACTAAATGGCGTTCCACTGCCTCAATTTGAATATTCTACCAAATTTACAGATACTGATATAATCAAAACTTAAAATTTGCATAGTGCACTTTTTGTGAAACATTTCAAAACGAAAGAATGAAAGAAAACAAATAAGTTTCACGAAAATTTTTTTGTGTAATAATTTTTGTGATATATTTAAGTCGAAAAATAATAAGAAAATACCTTTGTGTTCTACTTGCAAAGCTCTTTTCAGTTATAACCCCTGTTGAGCATTTCTCTTATTCAGAAGATATGCATTGTAGGTTATTTGCAGCTCTGTTGGGTCAACCGTATTGATTATGGTGGTTAATGGATCTAATAAATGCGCGGAAAGTATGGCGTTCATCGTTACATGTTAGTCGATCAGCATGTTGACAGTGGAAAACGTGTCGACTGGATCGTTTAGACAGATAAATGAGTTTGTGAATCCTGATTATTTTATATTTGCAATCATTAGAGTTTTGTGCATCCATGTGAAGTTTTGTTTTTCTTTTATGTTCCAATTTTGCCATTATTTTTATTATTAAATTAAAAGCACATTTTTACTCGATTAAACTTTCGGAGCCGTCTGTTTATGCTGGAATCTTTATTCGTGGATTAAACGGGTAGTTTCAGTCTGTGGTCCCGGTACTGCCCCCTTCCTCAGAATAAGTAAAATTTAAAGACATTTGGCCAACAACACGAATAATGCCCCTGTAATACGTATTCGAAATGAATTTCTATCAAATAAATATGGATTCCATTATCTGGAAACGATGATGTTACACGAAACCTTTTTTTGCTTGTAGTTTGAAAAAAAAACAATTGAAGTAGGTAGTAACAAAACTCAATGAGACAATAGCCAGCATTGTTTCCAAAATAAAAAAGGACCTTGAAGTGAAATAGGGACTACGCAGTATTACAAACCTGCTTCAGTAGCAATTCGCTTGTAAACGGTAATCTCCTTTCCCCAATATTTTATGAGACCCTTTGGGACAATAAAGAGAAGTAGAACTTTAGGAGCGGTGCCTCTAAAGTAGAAATCCACGCATTAAAATGTCAGAGGTTATCAACGGAGCGAACATTTCGGATGACGCAAGATGATAAAGTTTTCTATAAAGAAAATGGATAATTTCGAAACTAAGATACACTAAACTAAAACTTGTTCTACAGGCTTAATATTTTAAACTTTTTTAAAAGATATACAAAGAAAATGAAAATGAAATCTGTCATTCATAAGTAGTTCCAAAAAAAATGTAAATTTTTATAGTTAATGGAAAATGTTAATTATTATCGGTATTTTTATGGGAATTTCTCAAAATTGCTCATTCAGAGCTAAGTAAATCCTTGCTGATTCATTTCCAAAATCTAATGATGTAACCAGCGATTTTAGCTTGACACCGTATGGAGTCAAAGGTGGTATAGTTTCCAGTAACTCATTAAACAGGAATTGATGGCGCGTTTACCACTACTGAGTTATTTGGCATCAAAGTTACCAGCACATTGTGAAAACGTAGGTACCTGACAATTTGTAATAGTAACCGAGCCGCATGGCCTAGAGGTCTAGACCATTGCTTAGCATTCGGGAGGACCCCGGTTCGATTCCGGGTCCGTCTGCCTTGGTCCAAGTTTTTCTGTGGTTTCCTTGGATCACTTAGGCAAATCCTGAGGCACTAATGTTCCACAGATAATCTTTCATTCTCTTCTGTCTTCATTTCGTCCGTCTCATCTTTCTCACCCGAACCACCACCCGCCCATTCCCACGATTCCTGAAAGCAGGCTGAAGAGGACCTTCCGCCCTACCTTCCGGCATAGTTCGGAGGGACTGCCCGCCTACCAGCATTACTGGCTGGTGGAAATGAATCACCCAAAAGTTTTTAAAAGTTTAGTTTGTCATAGTAGAAATTATGAATTCTCGACCAAATTGTGAAAAACATAATATCGAATGGTACAAAAAATTAAGTACTGATACAAAATATGAAGAGAAAGAAGTTGAATAAAATTTTGTCATAGAAAGCGAACATGTAATGTGGGTTTAACAAAATTAACTTGTAATACTGATAACGACAAAAACTATTTATTTACACTAATTATTGAAGAACATAAAAACACTACTAAACTTAGGTTATGAATTATTCTATTTATTTACACTACTGTTAATATATCACTGTTCAATGCTCTATTTATTTCATTGCTATCACTGTCAATTTATTTCTGGATTCACTTCTGCAACGGTCAATTTATTTCTCCTCTCAGCGATCGTCTCTTCCTTTAAATACTCTTTTGTTTACTTTCTGGAACCCTCTAGAAACATCCGGATCGTTTATTTTTTTCTTTTAACTATTTAACTGCTTTCTCAGAACGCAGGTACGACACACACATTTAGAAATACAGTGCACATGAAGAAAGGCGCCTGCGGCTAGTCGGCGAATCGATAAACCGTTCACGCGTACGTGTGCCCGATCGCACACAAACACGCTCGTGCTCGCTACAATATGAAAAGCAAGTTCCGCAAGAAAAAGTGAAAAGGCTGAAAAAACGACGGAATTGTCATAATTTGTGTATACCCCAAATAAGAAAAGGAAAACCAGCATTTGTGTTTTATTTACCAAAGAATGGTATATTTGGAGTATACCAAGCAATGTACGTATATCAAAAGTTCGTACATGTTGTCTTTACCTTTAAGTTCAGTAGGCGCACTAGTATTATTCTCTGGTCGCGAAATGCTTTTGTTATTCCATGTTTTCAAGAATTACCTACAGCTACTACACTTGGTAAAAGAATCGTTTTTTGATTCGATCAAGTCAGACTGGTAATTTCGAGCGTCATGCAATTTCCGATGCGCGTTCGTTACATGCAAGTTCAATTCGCCATCAACACAAAAGGCCGTAAAGTTTTATTTTTTCTTTCTTTCTTTTGCACGTTGGTGGTGAACCTTTGTCAATATTCTTCATCGCTGCTGTCCCGTCGTCAAATACGACGAGACGACGACGACGCCGTTGCTACAACGGCGACGTCTATCGACAGTTACCAAGTTTATTCAGCAACACTTTTACGTTTAAAGTCGCAGTCAGATATATATATACGAAAATACTGATACCGAGTACCGTTTTGCACCAACAAAATGAACAACACTGCAGGGGAACTTTTCGGGTTCCTAAAATGCTATTTTGTGACTATTGTAACTGTCATAATTTTGAATCTTGTTAATCTAGAGATTTAATTTGTGCTAAAGAGTAATTCAAAATACTAACCAAGAACATATTTCTATATGCTTTATGCTTACGTACATGTCTTTGATTTTGATACTTGGGTAAATTTAAGACTTGATCGTTGGAAGCCGCCGTAGCACCTGAAGATTAATGAGGCGAGTAACCTTCCAATTAGGACCTTTGCAAACCTTTAAACATTGAACTCGATGCGGACTATCAAACAACTGCCTCCTTGAGTCCGGCATCAGTTGGTGACTACTTTAGAGCACCCCTTCTTGTACTGGGCGATGTCCGTTTTAGCCTCCTAATTAGCCCGAGCTTCTATTCTTCTCGCCTCTGCTCTGTTTTCTCTCAAAATGTACAGCCTCCCTAATGGATCAAACTACACATCCGGTTCACGTATAGCTGTTCTGTCGTAACGTCCTTAATGGGCTAGGTTATCCTCATTCCTTTGACCTCGCTTGGTGCACACCACTCCCAGGACTCCTACTTCGCCCTGGGTGTGGGTGAGACCGCTGAATTTTGCTACTATCACTAAAGACTAAACTACCAAATCGAAAGAGCTTTTAAAAGAACGTTGATTCAATGTCTAATTATGGCAGTATATTGATATAGGTACTAATATCTACTGTTAACTAAAGTATTTTATATGTTAAATAAGGATCTTGCTAAGACATCTTCTTGTTCAGTATTAGTTGTTTACCAGTAATTTATCAAACGCAAATCTTAGTAGATCTTATCAGCATGTCATAGCTACCAGTAGATGGCGATATATCGTCATAACTAGAAATTGTTGAATACTTTTAATCTATTCTCTTGAATACCTACAAAGGTTAATAAAAAATCCCTTAAAACGCTCCTCTCTTTATTTTTAAAAATTTTTGGGTGTTTCATTCCCACCAGTCACTGAAGCTTGTGGGCGGGCAGTCCTTCCGGGCTACGCCGGAACGTAGAACGGAAGACCCTCTTCAGTTCCTTTCAGGAATCGTGGGAATGGGTGGGTGGTGGTTCGGGTGAGAAAGATGAGACGGACGAAATGAAGACAGAAGATAATGAAAGATTATCTGTGGAATATTACTGCCCAAGTGATCCAAGGAAACCACAGAAAAGCTTGGACCAAGGCAGACGGACCCGGAATCGAACCGGGGTCCTCGCGAATGCTAAGCAGTGGTCTAATCCTCTAGGCCAGGGGTCGGCAACCTTTTTTGGCCGCGAGTCAAAATCAACCAAAATGGGAGTATTAAAGAGACGTTTGATTCAGAGATATTTTCGTATTAAAACGGCATTTTAGTAAATAATAAGATATATTTTATTAAGAAAATAATTACAAACATAGTTGAATAAACTTTATTTATAATCTTTCTCTACGATATCAATGGCTTGTTATACTGGATTCAAATTTGGTACGTTCATAACTTTGCGACAAAAATTTTTTGAGAAAAAAAAATGTTTGTATATCTTATACTTTATTTTCGGAACTAAAGTGGGTCACTCGAAATTACCAAATGGGTCACTCGGTGATCCACGGGTCATAGGTTGCCGACCTCTGCTCTAGGCCATGCCCCTCGGTTTTTGAATACTGGCAATTCGCGTATAAATGGTAATTTCCTTTCCCCAATACTATATACTTTATGGGACCCGCTAGGACAATAAAGGGAAGTAGAACTTCAGAAGCGTTGCCTCTAAACCAGAAACGTACGACGCAGCTTATATACCTATGTATGTGCGTGATGTGATAGGCACGTGAACCAAATGAATAAGTTTTTGGTAAGTAGTCTATCCAAACTAGTAGATGCGATTCGGGATTTTATTCTTATTACATCTCATCAGCACGCCATATATCAGTTGATAACAATATACCGCTGTTCGGATGGGGTTAGCCGTGTAAGGGCTCGTATCAGGTAATATCCTGCTGTTAACTATTAATAGTGCAGAATAAAGCAGCATCATCGAAACTAATTAGCGGTGCTATTTGCTATTGAGATTAAGAACGCATAGACGTTTAATTTGCTTTTGAATTTTGTATTGCACTTACATCTACTGTATACTTTAATGTACAATATGGACTATGTACATCGAACCTGTTTGTTTGAAACAATCTTAACCTATCTCGGAAAACTTGTAAATTGTCTTTAAATTATGTGAGCTGTCGCTGCATTATATGAGCTGCCTTAGAAAAGAAACACTACAACTTAAATTAACTTGAATATGTAAATAAAAAGAGGTGGAGTGTATGAGTCTGAGTCCCTTCCTAAATATAACGAATGACAAGCTTCATTGGTCATTACAATTGGGGGTGGCTCTGGTAGACACAATAATATAGAATTTCACCATCTGACCCATTTCTGAGTGAAAGTTTAAACATTTATGGGGCAATAAAATTAAACTCTTTGAGTCTACGGTGGACCTGCACATCACAATACTTTATGACTTTATGACAGCCTTCTTGATGTCAACCCTAACCAATTTCTAGTCAATCTTGAGATTTATTACAGTGTCATTTATTACACTATTTTAGGTACAAAAGAAACCCTTCTTGAAAGCGAAACAAAAGATTTTTATTTTGAAAGAAATTATTATTTAAAAAAAAGCAGACATTAAAAGAAACAAATTGATTAACAGGACTCACACAACTGTCATTAGTAAAAGTTGTCGAATACTGGTATCCATTTCTTCCCTTGATTTTCTTTTGTACTATTCTCTTAGACATCCACAAAAGTTCATTAAAAATCCNTGTCATTAGTAAAAGTTGTCGAATACTGGTATCCATTTCTTCCCTTGATTTTCTTTTGTACTATTCTCTTAGACATCCACAAAAGTTCATTAAAAATCCCCCTAAAGTGTTCTTCTTTTTATTTTTAGATATCATGCATATAGTGCATTTCCAGCTGTACCTCGCACATTATCTTCATCGGGGCCATATGATCGGTGAGTCTTTTGTTTACTTATACAACTAATATAATAGGTATAGTCCAGAGAATTTAACTCAAAATAGCATCATTTTAGAAAATGATAGCAAAATGGATTAAAAATTATTATAAAGTGCCCGGAATGGGCTCAAAAACATAAAACTAACCAAAACGAGACGGTTGAAAAATTGTATATTATATGTATATACATACAATAAATATATAGCGCAAGTTATAATATATAATCGTCCGAATTAACTCTGAACCTGAATATTATTTTGTTTGCTTCTGTAAAAAATATTTTAAAATTAATGCTACATTTCAAATGAAACATGTTAAATTATTCTTACGATTAGTCAACACAAAAACAAGGTAATCAAGGTTTGGACGAAATGATTTATTAAAACGCTCAACCTTTTATTCTAAGACCAACACGAAGGTGGCGGCAAAAAACTGATTTTTGACTACTAGCAGCATCCTATCAGCTGTCATTTTGATCAGTTGATTTCTGAAATCATCCTGTTTGCTTTTTAGTTGTTCCTCTACTAGCACTATTAGTCCCACCTCAAACTTTAAGTGTCCTAGACTAAGAGGGATTTGTCAAATTTATTTAGACCGTATAGTACCTGCAAATCATCGAAAAGAGAGTTTTCGTGCAGGTGCCGCGTCATGTGCATTAATAAGCGTCCCTAGACGACATGTCTAGACGTCCCTTACAGGTGTCTAACGATAAACGCATTCCCTTATCCTGTCTGTCTCGCACAGCGTAGATAACTCCCTTTCGCGGAAAACGTTACAAGACGTTCAAAAACTACCTTGTCGGACAATCGAATAACTAATTATTTATTTATTAAATTTAAGTTGTGTAGGTACTAAAAATACTTTTTGTATTCACCAACATTTCCCTTGAACCAGGGTATAGTTGTCATCCATAACGTCAACAACGTAGGACCAGACCAGAGATGTGATTTATTTGAAATACTTGCATTTACAATGCAAATACAAAATAAAAAACACCTATTTTTATCTTGCACTTAAATACTTTTTTGAAAAAAGCACATCTCCAAACGTATTTTTGCCATTAAAAGTTTTGCTAGTATCACCCATCAAACATTATATAAAATGATGAATGAAAGTTGCTCACATTGGCCATTGAAGGTATTAGAAGCTTGTAAAAGAGACAAAGAGACATTTCATGAATATCTTCTAATTCTTTAACTGAAGAGAGCGCAAAAAATTCTAAACTTCATGGTCCATGGAATTTTTAAAATCACCACTTATCCTACCTTTAGCAAGAAACTACAAAATTCTATGAGTTACGACAAAACAGCCCACAAAACAATATCCAATTGATATACGCCAGCTGTGTAAAACAGAAAACTACAAGATATTGCGGCGTGCTAATAAATGTCTATAATCCAAAATTCTTGGTAAACGATTCGAAAAACTTCACTTATTAGATAAACCCAACGCTAAAGAAACTATGGTTTCCATTTCTTTCTCTTATTACAATGTGTAAATGATCAGAAACAAAATGGAGTTGTAAATATTTTGATATAAAATTATTGATGTTTATTTTACATCAATAAAATTATTTGCAACCCTATTTTGGCTCTGATCTTTCACGCTAAACAAACTATTTTGGCAGCAGTGTCTTTTTTCCAATTAAAACGGTTGACAAAGGTAAATAAGAAAGCATATAGAAGAATTATTAGTTTCTGAACTGAAGAAACTATAACATAAAGATAAAAAAACTATATCTTAATCACTTCAAACAGAAAAATTTGAATCATATTCTATCTTCACAGCTGGTGATGTAATGCATTTGGCATTTAAAATACAAAAAGGAAATCTATTTTGTATTTTACATTTGACATAACAAATCAAAAAAGTATTTGCATTTAAATAGATTTAAAAATCAATTTTTTCGTCTCTGGACCAGACCATTTCTATGTTCAGTGAACATTTTATAGGGTTGTTCGGAAAGTCATTTCGTTTTTCCCGACAGAGGATTTAATTGTATTCTTTTGCACCCAACTTCACATTTAAGCCGTATAATTTTTATATGCTTTGAGAGCTCATATAGCAAGGCTTGTGTGTGAAAAATTCCAATTAATTCTACGCAGTAGTTTTTGGTTGGTGCCCTTTTAAATATGGAGAGCGATAAGCAGCATTTTCGACATATCTTACTGTTTTACTACAGAAAGGGTAAAAATGCTGTTCAAGCCAGAAAGAAATTGACTGATGTGTATGGAGAAGGTGTGTTGACAGTACGCCAGTGCCAGAACTGGTTCGCTAAATTTCGATCCGGCAATTTTGATGTCGAAGATGCACCACGTTCGGGAAGGCCGGTTGAAGCTGATAAAGACGCGATAAAGGCATTAGTTGATGTGAACCGGCGAATAACAACACGTGAGATCGGATTGAGGTTAAATTTATCAAATTCAACAGTTTATGACCACTTGAAAGGCCTGGGATTATCCTCGAAGCTCGATGTATGGGTTCCCCATGTTCTCACAGAGAGAAATCTGTGTCGCCCATTTGACGTCTGCGATTCGCTTCTCAAACGTCACGAAAATGATCCGTTTTTGAAGCGCATCGTCACTGGGGACGAAAAATGGGTTGTATACAACAACTTCAAACGCAAGAGGTCATGGAGAAAAAAGATGAACCGGCTCAAACCATTTCCAAAGCCGATATTCACCAAAAAAAAGGCGATGCTCTCTGTTTGGTGGGATTTTATAGGAATCGTTTTTTTTTGAGCTTTTACCTGATAACACGACGATTAATTGGGAAGTCTACTGTCATTAGCTGGACAAACTGAATGATGCACTTCAACAGAAAAGGTCAGAACTAATCAACAGGAAAGGTGTAGTGTTTCACCAAGACAACGCGAGACCTCA
>NW_020442313.1:1720374-1722834 GCF_000699045.2 Agrilus planipennis
CTTCTTAAAAATAAACATGATTCCAAAGGTAATCCAAATCTTTTGTAATTTTCTCTGCAAGTTGAGGTTTCATATAACAAGTTCTCGAAGAAGACTTATTGGTTTCACTTTTTTTTTTTTATTCATTAAAATTAATCATCAAAATGTTATCTCACCCGTTCATTCGGCTGTGCTGCCTGCCGCTCGCCCTTGCTGCCTCTCTTTTCGTATGTCGGTTATAAAAGTTGCCTCGTCACGTGAATTAATAAGCGCCCCCCAGACAGTGTGTCTAGACGATACGAACAGGTGCCAAACAACGAACAAATGCATCCTTTTCGTTTCATCCAGACGACCTTGCACAACCTCGAAACGACGCTGCTGGTCGCGTCTCTCGCAACCGTCAGCCAATACGAGGACGGGCGAGAGGGTAACTCCTTTATTATTTTTTTTTAATTTTGAGATTGTGCTTTTAGGACATCTTGTTTTATTTATGATTGCGATGGCTTCGTTTGCAATGTCTGATTTTTTCTTCTTGTTGAACGTTAAAACGATTTACTTAACACCTTTTGGGTGGCGCAATACGTAGCAGGATTAAGATTTTGTTTCGAGGTTTAATCTTTGTATTCTTAATTTGTAAATTACGTCAAGGATCAAGGAGTTTTTTTGAGTATCTTGTTTATTATTTGTTACTCCAAATTAAATCTCTCAGCGGGTTACAAAAGCTAGGTACATTACACCCAGTAAAATTTAATTTTTTTATTCAAATATACTTTTCCTTTAATAACTACATCTTAAACAATGTGCAGCATAAATTTTATAAATAAATTAAGAATAAATAGACAATGTAAGTTGGTGGAACACCTTCTCAGACATGAAGGACAAGAGTTAAGAGGGACAAATTAAATTACTGTTTGCAAAGAGTATATCGCGTTAAAAGTCGTGTCACGGAAAATATGTCAATAATCGCAGAATAACGAACCAAACGCCAATAGAAGGCTCCTGTACTTCAGTTTATTAATATAAAACTCATTTTAACTTTTCATCTTTTAGTCCTTAAATAAGGTGGCATAAATATCAATGGTTATGAAATAGTTTAGGGAAAATCCCAACTAGGTTCTGCAATTTTATCACACCTCCTGAGAAAACTGAATTATTTTTGTAGGGTATTGTAATGAACCTTACGGGAAATAAAAGTCGTTGGTAAACATACACCTAATTTCATTTGCAATTAAAACTACAAGTATACATTTAAAAATAATATTTTACACGAAATGTCACTCGTGAAATTTTGTCATCCGGTCCAATTTTTTGTACTAGTGCTACTCTCTCTTTTGGGTTGGACTTTCAAAGTAACTGCTATTAAAAGAATTTAGAAGCATTCGAGGTGTGGATTTTGCGAAGAATGCTTAGAATATCGTAGATAGATGAGATAAAAAATGAAGAGGTTCTCTGAGGAACAGAATTAATAGATTGCGACTCATATAAATCGAACAAAAATATCCTATTTGGGACATACTTTGCGAGGTGAACATTATGAATTCTGTAGCGCCTTACCCTTCAGAGTAAGATCAAAGGAGGAAATAGCAGAGTAGGAAGAAGAAGCTGTATGAACTGTGAAATATTATATTATGGACTGATTTACAAAATTTTCAATAACTTTAACTTCTAAAATTAAAAGAACCAATTGACATGTCCGTAGAAAGTGACTTATTTTAATTAGTGATACTACAAATACTTTAAAATCAAACCAATTAATAGAAAAAGCGTCAATTCAAAAATTAAACGAACCTAGAATAACCATAAGTGGGTAGAACACAACAATGATGGCCATAGTAGAATTATGGTTCAGACTAAAGTCTAAATGAGTGATTTACATGTACTTAGAACGACGTGCACTTAGATCACAGCCCAAGCCGTAATTCTACCATGCATTCTGGTCGTCAAAGTCTATGTTCTTATAATGATGGACATTAAAAATTCAAATTCATGATAAAACTGCTAATTTGTTCGTTCGGTTAATCGCTAATGAAAACAGAATTGCTTTCTTACTAAAATTGTCTAGCCTCATCATCATCATCATAAGGTCGTCACTCCTAAGACTGCTTGGACACGCATCTCCACTCTTTTTTTTTTCGCATTTTCCTAAAACTAATATTAACTAAATAATCTAATCTAGGTCTATCTCTACTCCTCCTAACTTCCGTTTTTGCCTCCAATATGTCTCTGACTAGACCTTCATATCTGAGATGGTGTAAAAAAAAACTTTTGGGTGTTTCATTCCCACCAGCCAGTAATGCTGGTGGGCGGGCAGTCCCTCCGGACTACGCCGAAAGGTAGGGCGGAAGGCCCTCTTCAGCCTGCTTTCAGGAATCGTGGGAATGGGTGGGTGGTGGTTTGGGTGAGAAAAATGAGGCGGACGAAATGAAGACAGAAGAGAATGAAAGATTATCTGTGGAATATTACTGCCTCAGCATTTGCCTA
>NW_020442313.1:1726290-1737113 GCF_000699045.2 Agrilus planipennis
TTTTTGCCCACTACACACTTCCTCAAATTAATGAGGAAAAATTTGTTGCTGTTGTCACACCCCCGCCGGGAATCGAACCCGGGCTCTTTGGCTTTACGCGCCAATGCTTTGACCACTAAGCTACGAGAGATGACAACAGCAACAACGACAAACCGTACTTATTAGGTCACAAATCCGTCGAACTAATATATACTATGATTAAACATACATACAATTTTTTAGAAGAGAGTTAGTTTAATATGAAATATTATTCTGAAAATTCATTTCTTGAATTTTTTTGCCCACTACACACTTCCTCAAATTAATGAGGAAAAATTTTTTGTTGCTGTTGTCACACCCCCGCCGGGATTTATAATATATTCGAAGGATTTGATCCAAAAGTTCAGAGAAGTACACAAGATAAAAGTGGCATATAAGTACATTTACTTGCCACTTTTAAGACTACAGTATTTGAACGGGGTTGACAAATTCAACCGTCAATCGGCTACAAGAAATGTCCCTTTTCAGGTAGGGTCTAGACGCAGTAATATCATAAAAATTACTATTCAGGAACTTTGAAGGTCAGTAACAACTTCTAGGTAACTCGCTTAAAGATAAATAATCGAAACGTTCAAATATGAACATGAAATAAATACCTAAATGAAGATTACTTAAATATAATTAAATCTAATTGTAACAAGATGCTGCCTGAATACTGGATTTAATAATACTTGTACTATAATTAACAATAATCTGTGTAGGCTTTCCTCGGCTAGTGTTGTGAACTAAATAATGGTTATTATCTTGTGGGCTATTGACTAAAAGACTGACGTTTCGTCAACGGCTGCGGCTGACATCTTCAGAAAGGTAGAAGCTGGGGTCGGCGAAGTAGTTTTCTGTCACTCGTTTCTCTTCTCGGCTGGCTGCTGTAGAATCTCGGATAACGAAAAAATTTTTAGCTCTTTATTAGTACAGATTTTAACAACAAATTGTGGTAAGGACATAGTAGTTCCTTTCATATCCTGGACTCCTGGGCTATGCAGCTGTATCAGTTGTAACGGCTTTTAATAAACAATTTAGAAGCATATAGTTACATATATATGAATAATGTATGCATTTACAGTGAGTTCAACATGTTCTCAAGAAATTACGATTAATAAAAGATTTAATAACGAACAAATTCGTTTGCCACTACCGGACAACTGAAATTGCATTTTAATCGGTTCTGAAAGGCAGTGGCTCTCCGGTGTGTTTCATATAGGGGTATATAATTTCAAAATTATTATACATTATGTAAAAGTTATACAATTTGTCACTGTATCGCTGCAAGTCGTGAGCAAACTAAAATACTTGCTCAAGTATTAGGTGTTACGCGGTATTGAAAGCGCTCAAAATGAGGCTGTAACCATCTCCAATCTAATTTTAACGGCTGAACGGAGCAATAACTTGCCTTTGCTCATCCAAGCTGCGGCAACCGGCTAGTACATGGTTCGGCAATGAAACGGGAAGATTTGGGGTGGGGCTTGCAGCGCTCTTTGAAGTCGTAGGGAAGACAGTCACAGGCCTGCCGGGACCCGAGTGGCTTGCCATTTAGTCTACAATGGAGCGTTGGACGGGTGAGCATCGCGGTTACGCAATTAATGCTTATTATCAAAATGGCGAGAGTTTAGTGCAAACGCGACGGGATTTTTGACAGCATTTTAACATACCACGTTACCAACCTGTTCCGTCAGACAATGCGATTAAAATATGGGTAAACAACCTCGAGCAAACTAAATCAACGTCTAGAAAAAGAGGTGGTAGTGCCAGAACGATTCGAACCCCTGAAAATATCGAACGTGTTCGACAAGCAATGTTAAAAAGGCCACGTCGATCGGCCATCCGTCACGCCACACGCCTTCGAATAAGTGACAGATCGGTGAGAAGGATACGCCATCAAGATCTTCGATATCACCCGTATAAAATACAGATTGTTCAATCTCTGCACCCGGGTGATTATCAACAGCGTCTCAGATTTTGTGAGGTTATGCTTGCCAGGTTGGAAGAAAATGGTGACCAAGTTAACAACTTGTGGATGAGTGATGAGGCACACTTTCACCTCTCCGGTTTTGTTAACAAACAAAATTTCAGGTACTGGGCGGAAGAGAACCCTCGTTTGCTTCATGAAACACCTCTTCATGCTCAGAAAGTGACAGTATGGTGTGCAATGTCGGCAAATGGAATCATCGGTCCGTATTTTTTTGAGGATGAGGCTGAAAATGTCGTTACCGTTAATTCTGAGAGATACGTTGCAATGATTCGGAACTTCCTCACACCTCAACTTCACCGCTTTCCAGTTAATGAAAACACACTTTTTCAACAAGACGGTGCAACAAGCCACACTGAAAGAATTTCAATGAATGCGGTGAATGCATTGTTCCCAGGGCGTGTCGTTTNTGCAAATCTAAGCATACTAATCTTTTGCCCCTGTAAATCTATCCCTACAGTTATACTGTCTTTAATGATGTTGATGGCGTCTTCGATGTATAGATTAAAAAGTAGCGGTGACAGTGTGCATCCCTGTCTGACTCCCTTCCTAATATTTACTTCTCTACGTTGCATCCCCAGCTCTATAACTGCCTTCTGCTCTTTATACAAACTAATTATCACTCTTCTATCTCTGTAACCCATCCCTACATTTTTAAGTATATTTAAGACCTTGTCTATTTACCATTGTCAAAAACGTTATCTAAATCTACAAATCCTGTGTACGCACTCTTTCCTTTTTCTATCGTTTTCTCTATTGTTATCTGTAAAGCTAGAATGGGCTCCCGCGTTCCTCTATTTCTTCTAAACCGAAATGGATCTTCCCCTAATAGTTCTTTTGTCCTTTTTTAGTCCTAGCCTATTTGAAAACAAGAAAAATGTGAAAAACTATTAAGTACAGTTTATATCCTCGAATATCCGTCAGATAATGTGGAAATTGATAACGAGAAGTCCTCTCACTGAATAGATTTATTGTTATCAATTATGTATTAAGAAATAATTTAATTTTATTAAATGGTCACGATGTCCGTATACACATTTTATTGTGCATAGTTATGCATATTAGCTTTTGTTGTGGAGCCATATAACAGTACAATACATCACTCTCAAGTAATTCCAAACTTGTCTCTACTATAGTTGTGCATATTTTGTCCGTGTATATTAAAACAAACGACGTTCTCTAGCAAATATTTATTTTGTCGTTTTGCCAACTAAAGTGTTAATGTAAGCGCGAAATGTATCACGAACTTTGTATAATTTCTCATGTTTCTGTCGAGTGAAAGAATAATTTATCTAGGATGAAGAAGGAAGTTACACCATTCCATTCTTCCCTTTTATAACTAGGTAGTAAATAAGCACTAAAGATATACGAGAACGTTGCATTTCTACGTAGAACTACTTTTCAAATGATAACGAAAGACTAATCACCTACGTGCTCCAGAATTTACAGCATCAGAGATAATGAAACTATTCTGTCATAGAAATACCTCTTCCTTTTGTCTAATAAAATGGAAAAAATATGCAGACTATTAATATAGAACATGTCAAAAACGTAAATACACAAAAATAAAGTGGTGGGAGGTAGAACAGGGATTACGGAATAATAAAGCGTCACTATAGACGAAAATTAGGAAGCGGAGTACCTATCCAAAAACAAAAAGCAAGTATTTCTCCAAATACCAAATTGAATCAGCGCTCAAAGATATATTAAAGCAGAAAAAGCACCAGGGTTTGATGATATTAACCCAGATGTCAGATTGCTCACTTATATAATCCAGACCAGTATCCTAAACAGAGAGTTCAAACAAAAAAGATAATGGCCACCTTAAAACCAGGGAAACCGGGAAACATTCCTAAGAAGTACAGTAATGTACAAATTATTATAATTGTTCATCTACAACAGAACAACTAAGTTTCGGACCAAAACCAAACTACTATGAACAAGGGTTATAAGGCATATAGAAGTGAGATTCCAAAGAAAGCTTAAAACCTCTGTTGCATTAATTTATTTATGGGCTAGATACTTAGGACATCGTCTGAAGAGAAGGTAAGAATGATTAACAATTTTCTCCGTATAATCCCATGCAAATCAACAATTCAACTGATTAATAGTATGCTAAACGACAGAACATTCCATAACATCATGAGGCCCATTGTAAGCTTATTAAGGAAACTCCAAACGATTTACCACTAGGATTGGTGCTTTATCCGATCTTCTTTAGCTTGTATAGTGCAGACATGCCAGAGAGAAAATATAAAAAGCACGGTTACTCCAAACAAGAGTCACAAAAACATGTACTGTATTCTTCAACAATTCTTTCCCTTTTACGTATCCACTTTCTCATCCTTTTTTTACTTTCTTCATCGTTGACTTCATTCAACAACTTTTGAACCATTATCATTCGACAATTCTGTTCGAAATTTAACAATTTTGCTTCACGTTTTATGTCCAAAACATTTCAAAAAATGGGTATGAGCCAAATCATCTGCAAACATCAATAACGTCCCTTATTCTGATAGGTGGCTGTCCGTACCTATTTTCTTCACCTTTAAAACATTGTAATGTGTCATCAATCTAGTGGTAGTACATTCAGGACGTTCACTATGTTCAAGGCTTCGCAGCCCTTCTGAAAACATTCAGAATTTCCATTGCAGTGTTGCATTTCATTCACTTTTAAAGCAAAATTTAATACAAAATGTTTTTTTCGTTTTTCATTTATGTAAACAAACTTTAAAGACAAGTAATATCAACGCTCAACCCAACAATGGCCAATTGTGACGACTGGATTTACATGCCTTGAAAAATTTCAAAATTTCACGTACTTTATATCAAACCTTATATATAATAGATACTAGAACGAATAAGATTTGGCAACATGGACGAATGAAATTCTTATTCCATCATTCCGCGTCGTATCGCAGGACGTTTACGATATCGGTCGTTTTAATACAGCAATAAAAAGAGCTTGTTAGAGAGGATTGAACGTAGAATAATAAGGAAAAAAGTCAAAGACTAACAAGAAAAGATGATTTTACAACCTCAACTGCAAAAGATTGCTATTTTTACGACACATAGCGATCACTTGTTGCAAATGATTATGTTTCGTTAACCTTGGGCGGGACCACTTTAAATCGATAAAGATTTAATATATTTATTATGTAAATGTAGAATAACGTAATATGTAATATAAAGGAAAAACTTAATAAACTAAAAATTTAAAGGTTTATTAAACGTATTGCTTTATATCTATTGTACATAAGTACACTTATCGAAAAAAGGAGTTCATGTTCGTCAGTATTCTGTCGAAACTGCCAGACATGGATCGCGATTGCGCGTAGAGTTAGTCTGTGTTCTGTCGAAATTGTCTGCGACGCGCTGATAAGGTCCAACAAAATCGAAATCGCGATCAACATCTGGAAGTTTCCACAGGATACTGATCACCATGAACTTCTTTGTTCGATTTGGTTATGTGCCTACCACGTATCCTGAACTACACCGTGGATTCAGTTCAGCAAGTATATAAATAGCCATCATCGCAAATGGACCTTGTAGAACACATTGAATTCCTCTAAATGTAGCATTGTACTACAGATGATGTCACATATATTTATATTATTCTCCAGACGTTAAAATAATAGCAACAAAATCTTGTTTGTCACTGAGCTTTTAATTAGGCGTGAAGTCTTCTTGTTTCGGCCATCTAGAAATATCTTGGCCAAAACGACTTGGGAAAACTTTTGGGTAGAATGAAGATTCGGGCCGGAAGGCCGTGGTCTAGGTGAACTATTCTGTCGAGATATAATCTACGTTCACGTTGTCAACGCAGAATAGTTCACTTAGATCACGGCCCTATAGCCCGAATCTTCATTCTACTATGGATTCCGGCCGTGAAAGCCTTTGTTCTTATATTAAACTTTTGGGAGTTTCATTCCCACCAGCCGCTAATGCTGGTGGGCGGGCAGTCTCTCCGGACTACGCCGGAAGGTAGGCCGGAAGGCCCTCTTCAACCTGCTTTCAGGAATCGTGGGAATGGGTGAGTGGTGGTTCGGGTGACAAAGATGAGACGGGCAAAATGAAGTCTGAAGAGAATGAAAGATTATCTGTGGAATATTAATGCCTCAGCATTTGCCTAAGTGATCCAAGGAAACCACAGAAAAACATGGACCAAGGCAGACGGGCCAGGAATAGTACCGGCGTCCATCTGAATGCTAAGCAATGGTCTGAACTTCAACGCCATTCCGCGCGGTATCTTGGCCAAATTGAAATATTAGATATATACCTATTATGAATATGTAGAAATAGCCACCCTCTTCTTAAATAAATAACACCAAGTAAAGTACATTACATATCTTCATTAACCTTATGAGAGATTAAACTTTGAACATGGAACAACGTCCAGGGGAAACGGCAATGGTATAGATGCTCGGTGGTCGATTATCTTTACGGCGAGCTTTGGCTCCTGTGCCCAGCCCAGCGATGCGATTGTTTTTGCTTAATTTATGTTTATTAACTTTTATTTGTTCTTTTTACATTAAATGTATTCACAAAAGAATATTTTTGATAGATTGATAAGAATCACAATGTTTCTGTTACGGTAGGAAAAAAGAAGTGGCAACACTCACTGTCTTGATCATGTCCCTCAATTTTTTTAGTGCTCGTGGGTGTGAAATTGACATAGTATTTGCGAAATTTTTCTGCTAAACCTTAATGATATGATGATATTGTTCTTATGTTACAATCCTAAGTAATAAAAATTAACAACAACGGTTGTTTTGGAGCGAGACACAAAAATGGAAAAAACGTTCGTCAGAATTAAAACATCCATTAAGAGTTAAGACTCGAAAAAGGATAATATTCGTATTTCATCTGATCTACAAAATACAAAAGCAAACCTCTGATACGTCGTCGTCGGCGTGGTGGACGGCGGCGCGCGGCGGTGGCGTGGACGCCGACTGCGGGTGGGGCGGTATGACGTAGTGTCTAGACACGACTAACCCCCTCCAAGAATCTCTACCTGCAACCCTCCGCTGATGACGTCCGCCGGCCATAATGCCAACAAAGTCAGCCTCACCGATGCTGCTGCCACCTCCCGACCGTCCCTGACGCCAGTACCACAACACAGTGGGACCAAATAATAAAATTTTGATGTATACGGAGGGCAACGCTAATAGAAATTGACTTTCAGAAGTCCTCAAAAAAATCGTCAACTACTTGCAATTGTAAAATTAAAACACTATTTATTATTTTCATGTCATTTTGTAATTTACCTGGCTATTGCAGAAAAGTTTACGAAAGCTCAGGATAGGAAAGGTGGAGGTGCGTGACCAACCAGTCCTAGGACTGACAGCCTTATGATGTTGTTGAAACGCAACTGACGAAATGTTGCACTAACTGAATCGGATTTTAATCCGATATAGATCAAATTCTTGTAAGTCAATCTTTTTTTTTAGAATTTATACAAGCTGAAAACCTAGTTAGGATTCTAAATTCATGCTCATCATTTATTATTAGATAAAAGGAGGATACTAAATATGAGTTTCTATATCTTATCAAATATTGTGTAGTGTAACGGTTTCGAAAACTTGAAGCTTTTGACAACCCATTGCGTTAAAATTAACATAAATTAAGTGTTAAATTATTGAATTATTCAGGTTGGTAGATAGGTCGTGGTCTGTAAAATTCTTCTCCCGAAGTTTAGCAAGGGCTAAGACTGGGCCACACTGTTGCAGAATTTAAGTTTTAATATAGCCCAAAACGTTTTATATTTCGTGAAAATGTTAATATAAAACCACAAGAACAATTTCACATAACTCAAAACGCTTTGACCTCCGTGATAATATATTATTGAACATAAGTATGTTATTTAGCAAGCTTTATAATTTTGCATTGTAAGCGAAATATCTTCTGTTATAATGTAAAGCTGAACACTGGAGGTTTTAAATTTTACTTTTTATCGAGCTAAATTAATATTCAGAGTGAGTCAAGTATATGGGCCAGATTTTTCAAGGTATGGGAGTTGCCTTAGTCCACCCTGACTCACCCAGGTATAGGTTCCTGCATCTACAAACCGTAGTAGACTGAAGAAGACCGAGAAGATTTCGATATCGCTCTTGGAAATAAAAATTTAACGCAGTTATAGACGAAAATTCGGAAGTAAAATCCTACAGATCTTACCCTGTTAGTAACAGTCCGGATAATAAATTCATCACTTATAATTGACAATTTTCTCCATCTTCGTAAATTTTTGGTTGCTTTAATGTTAAAACATTTTTGTTTTCTGCTTCTTGTGTAGCGGAAGTAAAAATTAAAAAAATCCGAAGATCAACTCAGGATATGAATGAGGAGATACGACTGACGACTGTATGATGATGATGACGATGACGATGACATGTAAAAGCAAGAACGGGAGAAATGAATAAATAGTAGGAAACTCGAAACATTGGTC
This sequence comes from Agrilus planipennis, assembly GCF_000699045.2. NCBI lineage: Eukaryota > Metazoa > Arthropoda > Insecta > Coleoptera > Buprestidae > Agrilus > Agrilus planipennis. The sequence continues at coordinate 1,734,741 of NW_020442313.1, forward strand.
AATAATAATTATTTATCCTCGTTTTAGCAAATAATATTACCAACCCTTTTCTAAAACGAGAAGTCTCTTTGTTTATAATGATCATGATGTAATAGGTACATCACATTTACCGTATTTTCTAATTTTGTTTCCACTGTTCGTTGTTGAAGGAGTTGCGAGTTGCTGATCATGTTCGTTCCGCTCCTGGTACTTATCGTTCGTTCCTTATCCTTTTTCCTTTTTGTCGTCACCGTAAAAGCCAGTAGCGGAACAGGTTGTGTCTTAAATGGGCCAAAAGTTGGCAGACTGGACTAAACCGACAGGATTTTACCTAGATACGTGGACGTTTCGTATGTTTGGTGAATTAAAGAAAAAAATTGCCACGATCTTAAATATCTAAATAATCGAAAATAAACTCAGAAAATAATGCAGAATTGGGATCTAACAAAGCCATGCATGAAATATGGTGACGGAAAGTTAAATAAATACAAAGCAGCACTTTATGGAGAATTAACAAGAAATAACACGTTTTCTAAAATTAATTATGTATTAATTATTAGTAAGGTATAATTGCGTTATGAAAGTAACCAAATTTCCACTTTCATCATGCAAATTGGTGTGAAAAGTCTTTTTCATAAAAACGTAGATTCACTTAAATTTTCTCACTCATTCGAGCTATACGAGAGCATGTTATTTTTCAAATACTTTCAGCGCCTGTCTCACCGCAATTATGAGAATTTTCTTTTAATTCAGATTCATGCATGATCAGGCCATCAACATCATTTTCCATTTTGCCATATTTGACAATGTAGCCAAATCCTAAAACAGAAAATTTCGGTTACAAGATTATCTGTTAGTTACCTACACCTATCCGAAAAACAAATATAATTAGTATCCAGGATTGAGCAGATTTTTCTTTATTTTATATTGAATTTTTAAAATCGATCGATCATCCATCAGAGTCTCTTTTTCGTACCTTGGCCTGGATCAACGTCATCCAGTTTTATCTTCACTAATATCCTTAATGTTACTGTATCTTCTTCGCCTGATATTTTTTTATGTTATGCCAGGTTGGGTTGTTGTTCTTTGCAAATGCAAGAGAAATTTAAATATTTCTGATTGAAAATGGTAGGATATCAAAAAGAGTTATACTTCGTTTACATTCTGTAGCGATGTGACCTTCAGTTTGACCGACGCAAAGTAGAAAAGAACAGCACTAGGTCAGAAAAGGATGGAGACAACTCTCGGCCAAACTCTTAACCGGTGAGGAGTGAATAATCCGTACAGTACTGCACGAAAAAATTGACCATTTTATCCACTACAATTGCATTGCTCAAATGTGCTGTTATTGGTACCATTTACGATGAAAATATCAACGAGATGTTAATTTATATTTGAAGCTTTAACGCTTGTTTTTGACTTGCACTACTACTCGTGATGGAAAAAACTTTTGGTAAGTACTGTATGAAAAAATATGTTTAATGAACAAGAGTCGAGGGTATGAGCTTTTTTCTCCCTATTGGAAGGAGCACATCGCAGAGAAAGTATACTTATGAATTGTTGCAAAAATATTCGCAATATTATTAATCGAAAACAAAAGCTACATTCAGAAATTTTAAGTTTGCATCTATAGTTTGGAAGGAGGAAACTTTTATAAGGAATTGAAAGTTAATTAACTAGATAATATACAAAACGTCTACATGTCCGATACGCTTTCAAAAGTTGTTTACTTGCGATTGAATACCAAAACTTGAACTTAGTTAATGACACTCAGCTTTTTTTGGTGATGAATAGAAAACACGTTCGATATTAGAACAACGTAACAAATATATTTAATATGAAATATTATTCTGAAAATTCATTTCTTGAATTTTTTTTTTGCCCACTACATACTTCCTCAAATTAATGAGGAAAAATTTGTTGCTGTTGTCACACCCCCGCCGGGAATCGAACCCGGGCTCTTTGGCTTTACGCGCCAATGCTTTGACCACTAAGCTACGAGAGATGACAACAGCAACAACGACAAACCGTACTTATTAGGTCACAAATCCGTCGAACTAATATATACTATGATTAAACATACATACAATTTTTTTAGACATCTTTTAGAAGTGAGTTAGTTTAATATGAAATATTATTCTGAAAATTCATTTCTTGAATTCTTTTTTTTTTGCCCACTACACACTTCCTCAAATTAATGAGGAAAAATTTGTTGCTGTTGTCACACCCCCGCCGGGAATCGAACCCGGGCTCTTTGGCTTTACGCGCCAATGCTTTGACCACTAAGCTACGAGAGATGACAACAGCAACAACGACAAACCGTACTTATTAGGTCACAAATCCGTCGAACTAATATATACTATGATTAAACATACATACAATTTTTTTAGACAT